>NC_136069.1:1656656844-1656816645 GCF_964261635.1 Lissotriton helveticus
AGTTACCCCATACAATGCCCGAAATGCACTGGGTCTTTTTTTTAAACTACCTCATGAAGTGCGGAATGGTGAATTCCGACATGCATAGACGAAAGCCTGGATGAGTACATGTTAAACTGACAAAAAATATATATAACTGAATAGCATTGGAATAACTATGGATTACTGATTAAACTGAAGAAAATTAAAAGGAATAACAACGAGAATATTGTGGGAAGAGTCTGTTTATATATGGAAAAAGCTGTGAATCCTACTGTGGGACCTGACAAGGCTCCATCATTTGATAGAAATTGGGGTGGGGTCACGGTGGTCTGTATACAAGGGTTCCACCCAAGGAGAAGGAGGCTGCGACGCATATCTTGAACCAGAGGTGTATCTGATGGAGGTGTTCATGTAAGTGGTGCAGCTGATGGTGTGTTTGAATATGATGGCTACTTCGCTTCTGGGCTTGTGCTGACAGTCTGGCCTGGTTGTCTTGTGGCCGGCGGAGATGGCTGTAGAGATGTCCAGTGTAGAGGTTGTGTTTAGCTATTTCTCATAAGGACGAGCCGGTCCTGAGCATGTTCATGCAGTAGGTCTCATATCTCGGTGGCGTGCTTGGTCAGCGAGCGGGTGTTGAGGACCATGCATGCAACTATGATGTGTTGTGTGGGTGGTGGTTGGTTTTTGTTAACATGAGCGTTTGGATACTTCGTGTGAGTCTGAGCGAGTATGGTGCAGGGCTGATCGTGCGGGAGTCGCGGGGTTGAGTGTGTGGGAAAGTGCATGAGAACTTGCAGGAGATGCATGTGAACGTGCCCTCCATGTTGTGTGATGCAGTGTGGCTACAGTGCAGCGAACTGTGGCCAGGATTGAGCGTGCGGAGGAGCGTGGCAGGGTAGTGGTGGGTAGGGTAGGACCAGAGTTCCCCGTGCTGGGCACAGTGTAGGCATGGACAGGCACAGAGAAGCTTGCCATCAGTGCACCTTCCCATCTTTTGTTAGTTGCTTCTGTTCCATCTGAGGTGGAGAAACACAACTATGCCACTGTGCCACCTCGGGTAGAGATACAGGCAAACAGGCCAAAGCTGCTGTTCCTATCATTTATTGTTGGACCAGAAATGTTGCATTCAATAGCATGCACCCATCCGTGCACTTCTGCATGCAACAGCATGCAGGTACTGCACGTGAGGTTTTAAGTCGCCATCGATGTCTGAACATGACGTGGGATATCTTCATGCTTGCAGTGCTGGCCCAAAGGAGGTGATCAACAAAGAAAGAGGACAGAGGTGGATTTAAACATGGACATCCCAAAATCAAGAGTTGTCATTAGCCATACAGGACTGGGTTCATCTGGTTAGAAGGGTCAAAATCACATGAGAGACATCCTTATAGCGCCTGAATGCCTTAAGACAAGCAGGGGGGATGTTTAACGTCTTAAACCATCCAGTGAGACTCTGTGTCCTAACCATTACCCGCCCCAGACAGAGACCGCCCACCAAGGCTACCAGCAGCGATTTGGTGCAGTTAGTGGGGGGACAGCTTCAATAAAGTGCTGCCCTTACTCCGAGGCTGCATATCTAAGCACTTTTGCTGTGAATAGTCATTTTGAAAACTTGCTTGATGAGAAGGATGGGTCTGGCTGGCAAATGTTTTAATGTATAAACTAGTTCAAGGCATGTCCAGTCCCAGGGATATAGTTGTGATTCCACCACACTTCTGGTCTACTAGCCTTCATCTGGTTAAACTGGGCTTGGACCTCGCCCAACAAGTGCCATGTGTCACCGTCACACTGGGTAAACATGGGTACATTTCAGGGTGCAAAAATCCAACCCAATGAGATTCGGTTTTAACAACGACACTGTCATAATGCAGAAAAACCTTCAACCCAGTTTGTCAAATTCGTCTCCACCTGTACCGGGTTTGACTTGCTATTTCCTGCATGTATTTTGCTTTTTTCAGTAAAAACCAAATTTATTAGGGCAAAAGCCCCTTCTTTCACTTTTGAGGTCTTATGTCCTGCCACTTGATATTTATTTTTATAAAGCGCAACGTATGCCTGAAGGCGTCTTGGCACTAGCTTCTTCACCAGAGAGGAACATCTGCTTTTAGACAATTTGTATCTATATAGAAAGAGGGAACAGCCATGTTTTGAGATGTTTCCGAAACATCAGCAGCTTCGACTGGCTTCTTAGGTGCCAGGGGAGCAGGTTCCAGAGTTTGCAAGTTGAATGCCACCCCACGAGGCAGTAGGAATTCTTTGTCTCCTGACATTTTTAGAGGTCTCTGAGTGAAGGCATCTTCCCAGGACATACCATGAAAATGTGCTCTTGAGGTATGCTGGCCCAAAGCCATAGAGTGCTCACAAAGCACTCTGGGCCATATTATCATGAAAGGGCGATACATTATCGCCTCTTTTATCGGCAGGAAACTGCTGCTAAAGCGGCGATAATGGGCTTGATAATAGGCCCTTGAGAATTCCCATAGAAGCCCAGGTTCTGGTGTTAACATGGGCTGCTACGAGAATTCACTAGGGCATATTATCAAGCCCATTATCGCCGCTTTAGCGGCAGTTTCCTGCCGATAAAAGCGGCGATAAAGTATCGCCCTTGCATGATAATATGGGGCCAGATGTAGGTAATTCATATTTACCGACTCTTAAATACCGAATTTTACCGATTCGGTATTTAAGATTCGGTAAATATGAAGGGGGGAGATGTAGGTATTACAGAATCTGTAAATACCGAATCTTTAAGATTCGGTATTTACAGATTCTGTAAATACCGAATCGGTATTGCCCATTGATTCCTATGGGCCTTGAAGCCCATAGGAATCAATGGGCAATACCGATTCTGTAATTACAGAATCGGTAAATACCAATTTTAGCAAGGGTGCAGGGGGTGTCACTTTGACACCCTCTAGCACCCCAAAGACGGGCATGTTTGCCATGTGGCACACAGACATGCCCTAAGGGCATGTCTGTCTGTCACGTGGCTAGGTGTGCATGCACACATGTGCATACACACCTGGAATCGGTATGTTACCACCCAATTGGATTGGGTGGTAAAATACCGATTCTGTAAGGCCTTAGGGACTCTGAAGAGTCCCACCTACATCTGGAAGGTACCGAATCGGTAAAAATACCGATTCGGTATTTTACAGATTCTGTAAATTTACCGATTCCGTAAATTTACAGAATCTGTAAAATCTGGCCCCCTACATCTGAAGATGCCAAATACCGGTCGGAAACGGCCGAATTCGGCCGTTTCCGACCGGTATTTGCCACCTACATCGGGCCCCAGGTCCCTTACTTTTTATCGGGAGGCAGTGCAGCTCCTTCAAGGTCATTGAGACACAGTTACATTTTTTGATCTTTTTAATCAGCCTTGCAGCTGCATTCTGAACTCCCTGCAAATTCTTGAGAGATCCCTGCTGCATGCCCAAATACAGGGCATTGTAAGAGTCTAGTCTTGATAGGACCAGAGAAATTACCACGGTCCTTTATAAGTCTTTTGAAATAAAGGGCAGGATTTTCCTTAGGGTTTTTAGCTGATGAGAACAGAGAGATGTGAGTTTACTTGTTTGTTCCATAAACAAGAGTTTGGAATCAAAAGTGATTTCAATATGTCTCACTTTAGGAACAGGAGTCAGGAGAGGTCCCAGCATCTGTGGCCACCAAGTGTCACTCCAGAAGGAGGTATCCGTCCCAAAGAGAAGTACTTCTCTTTTTCTGAATCCAGCGTGGGACAGTGGTTACTCATCCAGCTAACCACAACTCGCATGCAGTTGATGAACTGTATGCGGATAGGGACAAAAATGTTAGCACACAATTTTTTAGGTGTCTCTACATGCCCTGATCCCTTCCATTCATAGCTCCCACAAGCTGTCTGGTTCTGAGATGTCACTGAGGTGATAGGTGTTGTAATTCCCTTACTCTGTGTAAGGTGATGTTGGCAGAGACCTGGGCCAACTCACCACACCAAACTATCCACTCTGAAGCTAGTAGCAGCAGAACAGTGTCAAATCTCAACTGCTCAAGGTCATGGGTGTCACAGGCCTCTAGTGTCATTCTTTATGGCCTGCGGTGAACAAGATATGCAAGATGTTTGCCTCTGGTCATGTGCCAAGTGGGTACATTGTAATTTATTCAACCATTTTAACACAAAGGATCAGGTCCATTTGCCAGGGAAGCCAGCCAGGATGTTGCACTGGAGAACCTCAAAGACAATGTACTCTCTAAACAGTGAATAACTCAGCACAGACCGCCTGAGGGGTGACAAGAATCAGGTAGACCAGTTCTGCTGGTGGTGGACTAGCAGGTCTCTGAAGATGTGATGCTGGATCTAGAGCAGGGGTCTCCAGCGTTTTCACTAATGAGAACTACTTCTGACCTACAATCAATCAATCAGTAGATTTGTAGAGCGCTTCTTGTCACCTGTGAGGGTATCCAGGCGCTGGCAGGGTCCAGTTGATTAGTTGAATAGTCAGATCTTCAGGGAGAAGGTTTATCACCTCCTACAGGTCCAGTATTGGAACTGAAGGTGCACTGTCTCCAAAATACCCCATTCTTGACCTTCAGCTCCGAGCTAGTCTGCAAACATCAACCTGAGCATGCACTCCAAACTTGACTTGTGGTACCATCCGAAATTCCAGGGCCTGCACATACTATGCCACTTATCTATCTCACTCATAGTATGTCCATTTCAACCCTTCCCACCTCTTGCAAGTCTCACAGGGCTGCACACACTACGTGCTGAGGCACTTTAATCTTGACGTGCGGCACTGCCTGCTTTACTGTACTGTGATTGCTGAGCTGTGTGACGCTCTGATAACACACCTTAATTCTGACCTTCGGCACTGCTGCTTTACTCAGGCATGGCTGGCACAGGTAACAGCGGTGTAGCGGGGCGGGACGGGTGAGGATGTGGACAGACAATGGGATAGTGAAAGTAAAATCAAACAAGCATTTGCAATGCAATAAGTCTCGCATTAAGAAAGTTTGAGCTATTGGCATTGAAAATGACACATTTTTTATTTATGTTTTGTTTTTGAAAATAGCGAAATTAATAGCTTTGTCATTTACAATGCCAATAGTTATAACTTTCGCAAATGTGACACCTATAGCATTTGTAATGCAATATGTGTTGTATTTACGTGACTTACATGTATTGATATTACAAATAACATTGGCTTTTAATTTTTTTCAATAATTAATACTTAAATAAAAGTTATTGTAATTTATAATGGCAATAGCTTAAAGTTTTGTAAATAACTTTTGTGAAGATTATGTTCAGTGTATTTTATTGTGACGATAATCCAAGAACAGAAGTGAAATATTAACATCTTTTTGTTACATTTGTAATAACGCTTGAAACATTGAGAGAACATATTTGAACCAGGTGTTGTTGAATAGTTGCACAGATTGATGCTGTGGTAGCGCTGAGTGATGTTGTGATGGCGAATGAGTGATGCTGTGGCGTTCAGTGATGCTGTGGTAGCGCATAGTGATGTTGTGGGTGCCCCTGAGTGATGCTGTGGTGGTGCGAAGTGATGCTGTATGCTATGCTATGTTTTGTTTTGCTATCCTATGTTTTGTTTTGCTATCCTATGCTTTGATTTGTTATGCTATGCTGTGTTTTGTTATGCTATGGTATGTTTTGTTATGCTATGCTATGTTTTGTTATGTTATGCTATGTTTTGTTATGCTATGCTATGTTTTGTTGTGTTTTATTATGCTATGCTTTGTTTTGCTGTGCTATGTTTTGCTATGCTATGCTATGTTATGTTGTGTTTGATATGCTATGTTTTGCTATGCTATTATATATTTTTGCTATGCTATGTTGTGTTTTGCTATGTTTTGTTATGCTATGTGTTGTTGTGTTTTGTTATGGTATGTTTTGTTATGGTATGTTTTGTTATGTTATGCTACGTTTTATTATGCTATGTTTTCTTTTGCTATCCTATGCTTTGTTTTGTTATGCTATGCTATGTTTAGTTTTGTTATCCTATGCTTTGTTTTGTTATGCTATGCTATGCTTTGTTGTGTTTTGTTATGCCATGTTTTGTTGTGTTTTGCTATGCTATGCTTTGTTATGCTATGTTTTGTTATGCTATGCTATGCTTTGTTGTGTTTTATTATGCTATGCTTTGTTTTGCTATGCTATGTTTTGTTATGCCATGTTTTGTTATGCTATGCTTTGTTATACTATGCTTTGTTATGTTATGCTAAGCTTTGTTTTGCTATGCTATGCTATGCTATGTTGTATTTTGTTATGCTATGCTATGTTGTGTTTTGTTATGCTATGCTGTTTTGCTATGCTTTGCAATGCTATGTTTTGTTATTTATGCTATGTTTTGTTGTGTTTTGTTATGCTATGCTATGTTTTGTTGTTTTGTGCTATGTTTTGTTATGCTATGCTTTGTTTTATGTTATGTTATGCTATGTTTCGTTATGTTATGCTATGCTTTGTTCTGCTATGTGTTGTGTTTTGTTATGCTATGTTTTGTTATGTTATGCTATGTTTTGTTATGCTATGCTATGTTTTGTTTTGCTATCCTATGCTTTGTGTTATGTTATGCTATGCTATGTTTAGTTTTGCTATCCTATGCTTTGTTTTGTTATGCTATGTTATGTTTCGTTGTGTTTTGTTATGCTATGCTATGTTTTGTTGTGTTTTGCTGTGCTGTGTTATGCTATGTTTTGTTGTATTTTATTATGCTATGCTTTGTTTTGCTATGCTATGTTTTGTTATGCTATGCTATGTTTTGGTATGCTAAGCTTTGTTTTGTTATGCTATGCTATGTTGTGTTTTGTTATGCTATGCTATGCTATGTTTTGTTGTGTTTTGTTATGCTATGCTATGTTTTGCTATGCTTTGTAATGCTATGTTTTGTTATGTATGCTATGTTTTGTTATGTTTTGTTATGCTATGCTATGTTTTGTTGTGTATTGCTATGTTTTGTTATGCTATGTTTTGTTATGCCATGCTTTGTTTTATGTTATGCTATGTTTTGTTATGTTATGTTATGCTATGTTTTGTTCTGCTATGTTGTGTTGTGTTATGTTATGCTATGCTATGTTTTGTTTTGCTATGCTTTGTTATGTTATGCTATGTTTTGTTTTGTTATGCTATGTTTTGTTATGCTATGCTATGTTTTGTTGTGTTTTCTTATGCTATGCTATGCTTTGTTGTGTTTTGCTATGCTATGTTTTGTTTTGTTATGCTATGTTTTGCTTTCCTATGATTTGTTTTGTTATGCTATGCTATGCTATGCTGTGTTTTGTTATGCTATGCTATGTTTTGTTATGCTATGCTGGTGAGGGTGTGTGAGTGTGTGTGAGTGTGTGTGAGGGTGAGTGAGGGTGAGGGGGTGTAGGGTGAGGGGGTGTGAGGGTGATGGTGTGTGAGGGGATGTGAGGGCGATGGGGTGTGAGGGGGAAGGGGTGTGAGTGGGAGGGGGTGTGAGTGAGGGTGAGGGTGTGAGGGTGAGTGAGGGTGTGTGAGGGTGAGAGGGGGTGAGTGAGTGTGAGGGTGTGTGAGGGTGAGGGGGTGAGGGTGTGTGAGAGAGAGGGGGGGTGAGGGTGTGTGAGGGTGAGGGGTGTGAGGTGTGAGGGGTGTGAGGGTGTGTAGGGGTGTGAGGGTGTGTAGGGGTGTGAGGGTGAGGGTGTGTGAGGGTGTGTGCGGGTGAGGGGGTGTGAGGGGTGTGAGGGTGAGGGGGTGTGAGGGTGAGTGGGTGTGAGGGTGGGTGGGTGAGGGGGAGTGAGGGTGAGGAGTGTGAGGGTGAGGGGTGTGAGGGTGAGGGTGTGAAGGGGTGTGAGGGTGAGGATGAGTGTGGGTAAGGGTGAGTGAGGGTGAGGGTGAGTGAGGGTGTGTGAGGGTGAGGGGGTATGAGGGTGAGGGGGTGTGTGGGTGAGGGGTTGTTTGGGTGTGTGAGAGTGAGGGGGTGTGAGGGTGAGGGGGTGTGAGAGTGAGGAGGTGTGTGAGGGTGAGGGGGTGAGGATGAGGTTGAGGGGGTGTGAGGGGGTGAGGGTGAGTGAGGGGGTGAGGGTGTGAGGCTGTGAGGCTGAGTGAGTGAGGGTGTGTGAGGGTGAGTGAGGGTGAGTGATGGTGTGTGAGGGTGAGAGGGTGAGAGGGTGTGGGGTTGTGAGGGAGTGTGAGGGTGAGGGGTGTGAGGGTGTGGGGGAGTGAGGGGGTGAGGGTGAGAGGGTTGTGAGGGGGAGTGGGGTGAGGGTGAGAGGGTTGTGAGGGTGAGTGGGGTGAGGGTGTGAGTGAGTGAGGGTGAGTGAGGGTGTGTGAGTGTGTGTGAGGGTGAGTGAGGGTGAGTGAGTGTGTGAGAGGGTGAGTGAGGGTGTGTGGGGTTGAGAGGGTGTGAAGGCGAAGGAGTGAGGGTGTGTGAGGGTGGGTGAGGGTGTGAGGGTGGGTGAGAGGGTGAGTCAGGGTGAGGGTATGTGTGAGGGTGAGAGGTGTGTGAAGGTAAGGGGGTGTGAGGCTGAGGGGGTGTGAGGGTGTGGGGGTGTGAGGGGGTGAGGGTGAGTGAGGGTGAGAGGGTTGTGAGGGTGAGGGTGTGAGGGTGAGGATGTGAGGGTGAGTGAGGGTGGGTGAGGGTGTGAGGGTGAGTGAGGGTGTGTGAGCGTGTGAGGGTATGTGAGGGTGAGGGGTGTGATGGTGAGAGGGGGTGAGGGTGAGTGAGGGTGAGAGGGTTGTGAGGGTGAGGAGGGTGAGGGTGTGAGGGTGAGTGAGGGTGTGTGAGGGTGGGTGAGGGTGTGTGTGGGTGAGTGAGTGAGGGTGTGTGAGGGTGTGTGAGGGTGAGAGGGTGTGTGAGGGTGAGAGGGTGTGAGGGTGTGTGAGGGTGAGGAGGTGTGAGGGCGAGGGCCCGAAGTAAATGGTGGCAGGGCAGACCATCATGAGACAGAGGGAAGAGACTTGTGGTGACTGCATTGGTCAGTTTCAGAATCAGGAGGGGCAGAGTCAGCACTGTCTGTGAGGGCTCAACGTGTCTAGAGGCAAAGCATAGCGGATGTAGCATTGCAGCTAGCAAGTTGAGTGTTTTCAAGCTGCGTGTCCCTAGAGAGATGGCAACACAGCAACAGCATTTAAGGAGCAAAGCTACTGTAAACAAGCATGGTAGTCTTTCACTTTCGTCCAGAAACAAGCTCTTGGCATTGCTGTGGCCATTCCTTTGAAGTCTGATGCGGGGGCGGGGGATCGGCAGCCTTTGCACTCTGCTGCGAGGCACAGACAAATGGTGGTGTGTGATGTGGCTGGCATGCACGCGCATAGATCACATGAACTGTGTCTAATCCGCAGTTTTGGCAGACTTTTCGTACTGCTCACTAGAATCTCACCGCAAAGCTTAGGCATTGCTTCAGCGAGCCCTAAAAATAAATAAAAACACTTATTTAGCACAGCCTGCTCATCCAGTGATGGTTCTGCAGACCACGGTGATGCGGCAAGCACCAGGTAAGTGTTTTTTTATGTTACTTTGCCTATCCCATCATCTGTCCACTTCCCCCACCGTTGTTACC
Source organism: Lissotriton helveticus (assembly GCF_964261635.1). NCBI lineage: Eukaryota > Metazoa > Chordata > Amphibia > Caudata > Salamandridae > Lissotriton > Lissotriton helveticus. The sequence goes on from NC_136069.1 coordinate 1,656,666,349, forward strand.
TGTGATGGCCACACCTGGCTTTATTGACTGCTAAGCTCCCTGTGTCCTTATAATGCACCCTAATCCTTACCTACAGCATCCTCTGCGCTCTTAATAATGCAGCTGGAGGTACTGTGGTCCTCATGCTCTATAACCATGGCCTGCACTGCCTGCTCTTCCAATGTGGGGACTGCACACCCTACAAGTGCCCCTGACCTCACCCTGACCTGCAGCATGGCCTGCTCATCCAGTGATGGGACTGCAGACAACCCCCAGCATCTTAATCATGGCCTCTCCTGCTCTTCCAACCCTGGAACCTCAGAGCATCCAGACCACTGAAGTCTACCCTTCCAGACTCCCTTGGGTTTCCCATCATGCACCGAGCTCCAAGCCAGGCCTCCTAAGGTGAAGCGACTGCTCCTCAGCAGAGCTCCCAACAGTGCTGTTTCCTGCCCTTGATTGCGTATAATCAGGCACTGGCAGATTCACTGTTTTTCTGTCTCAATTTGGGAAAGGTTTCCTGGGAAGTCTGGAAGGGAAGGGAACTGTGTTTTGTCAAAGAGAGAGTCTAGTTCACAGACAGCGCTGCAGGTACTCAGGAACACTGCATACAAGTTTTAATAGCACCATGTTTTCTCGCGTAGTACCGCACACTAGATTTTTATTTTATTTATGTAGTGTTTTCAATAGGATTAACTCTACCCTTCTGTGCATTGCAACACAAGATTACCTTTGGGTCATTTACGCGCTTTATAAAAAACTCTAAATAAAAAATAAATAAAGATTAAAACATGCATTGTCTGGAACAATTTTAAGAGTAACTTTAATAGGTGGCGAGTTCCATTGAGTAAGGCGCATGTGTACAGACAAAGCCCAGGAAATCTCGAACAACGACAACATCATTACCTTTATCATCAACATACCTATATATAACAACACATTAAAGACAGCAACATCAACTACCAACAACAAATGCACATATAGACAATGGGAAAAAAACAGACCTCACAAACTCAATACCCATCTGGAATGAACTTCAATAAATATACAACCTCAAGACATTTACACCTTCTACAACTGCATCTCTAAAACATTGGACAGCCAGATACCAATGAAGACCACATCCAGGGTTAACCACAAAGGTTTAAAACGCACATTGTTATACCTGTCAGCCTTAGGATGGTCTCCCCCCAATCTTTTTGCCAACTTACCTCCATTTTTGTGCTGAAATTCGTTTTTATTAGCCATAGGACTCTGTGCACTTTACCACTGCTGACCAGTGATAAAGTGCTTGTGCTCACTTCCCTAAACATGGGTTTATTGGAGTAGACCTGATTGGCATATTTTATTTACTTAAAAGTCCCTTGTAGAGTAGTATTCCATATAGCCAGGGCTTGTAAATTAATGCTACCAGTGGGCCTGCAGCACTTATTGTGCCTCCCACTTAAGTAGCACCTTAAAACATGTCCCATGCCTGCCATTGCAGCCTGAATTCAGTTTTAAACTTCCAGTTTGACATGGCGACATGGCAAAATAACCCACTTGCCAAGCCTTAAACTCCCCTTTTATTGCATATACATCACCCCTACGGTAGGCCCTAGGTAGCCAATAGGGCAGGGTGCATTGGAAATAAAAGGTTGGACAAGTACTTTTAAATGTTGCATGTTCTGCTAGTGAAAAAGTCCTAAATTTGTTTTTCCTTGCTTTGAGGCCTACCTATCCTGTAGGATAACATTGGGTACCCTTATTACATTTAATAAGTGCTAACCTTTGTATGGGACCAGGTATTCAGGTCATGTTTGGTATCTGTGAAATTAAATGAAAACATCTCTTCAATGGTGAAATAGGATTTTTAATTACAATTCTTTTTAAAATGCCACTTTTAGAAAATTGTAATTTTCCTGCCCTTAACCCTTTTGTGCCTGCAGCCTGTCTTGGGTCACATAACTGCATGTAACTGACAGTTGGACTTTGTGAATTCCTCCCAGCTGTCACACAATAAAGGAATTAGGTATTCCTGAATGGGCCATTTGCTGGCAGGATGGGGGGTGGAGCTGAGCACAGCCCTACAATTAACTACATAGGGTTTGCTATACCGTACACAATAGACCTATCACGTCTACACTGTCACTGCAGCCAGCTTGGAGCAAGGATAGGGAAGTCAGGAAATTCCACGAACTTCAAAGAACCTTTCTAGAAGCTTCTCCCACCTTTCAGAGGAAGGGCACCAGGGTATAAAAATAGGACCTTCAGATCCACTCTTCAGTTCACTTTATGGACCCGGAGAAGGACTCTCAGAGGACTGTTTGCTGTTGTGACTGTTGTGCACTCTGCAAGACTGCTTTGATGTACTTGGAAGGACTGCTTTGCTGCTTGGAGTCTGCTTTGAACCCTCCAGCCCTGCATCTTCACCTGAATTTAGGACTACCAGAGTGACTCCAAAGACTAGTTTACTGGCCTCATATTCAGAGCCACGGGGACACAAAAGGCTTCCTCAATCTTGAGCCTGCACCTCGACCCATCCTAAGTGAGTCCTAAACACCCAAGTGGTGTCACACCACTCCTGGACCCTTAGTTGTGGTACTAAAGTTGCCTGGATGGCCAAAACCCCAAACTGAGTTTCCGCTAAAAACTGCCCTAAGAACCAGGAGGAGATCCGGACAAACCTGCACACCTATCCATCCTCGGTGCATTGCCGGTCAGATTGACTTTGCAGCTTCTTCTGCTACGTTCTTCTCCGCAACAGCAAATCCAATTCAGTGGTCCTTTGCCAAAGGGGAATCCGGCCTCGTGGAACTGTCATCCCCTGGAGATTTTCCACTTCCAAAAAAGAGACTAAGTCCGTACATAGAAATCTTCACCGCGGCTTGGATCCAAAACAACCCAAAGACGACGATGCTCCCTCTTCGGACACCACCTGCAGCCTTACCATGCTAAACTTTACATTCTCAGAAAAATGTTCACAAAATTCCTTCTAAGGGCAAAGGTAAGCGCTGACCTGGCACAATTAATTTCTTCTATCCGAACCACACTCCATTGCTTTCAGCCCCATTTTTTGACACTGAAACGGTCCCATGCAATTTGATGTCTGCGAATTGTGCTTTGATCTTTTAGGCGCTATTTTTTACAAAAAACTTTCAAAATTCATACCTACAGTTCCATTGATTGGATTTTTGTCATTTGTTTACGGTCAAATTGTTTATTGAAATCTACTCTTATTTTTTCTAAATTGGTGTGGGGTTTTACTTCTGTTTTCACTTTATTACGGATTGTGTGCTGCATAAGTATTTTACACATTGCATCTAAGTTATGCTTCACTTCTTTTTGTGCAAAGCTAACCAGGGTTAAGCACAGGTTAACCAATTGACTTTTTGTGGTTCACCCTGCAAGAAATGGTGGCTGTTGCTTGAACAGGGCTCCCTTCCAGTCAACCAACAACCCAATTTCTCACACATTAATGACAACATCAAAAGAATGAAAACAAAACTCAACATACTGCAAAATAAGGAAGAAATTAAAAATATAAAATCATACTACATTGTTACAGCAGAGCCAATGGAAGCGTCATCAGAACCGCAAAAAGGCAACACTATTCCACATGGGTGATTGGAGCTGTCTTCCCTCCCACTGAGCTCTACCAGATTCGAGCAGAATTGTGCAACCCAGAGTGCCAAAACACAAAACATACCACAATCACAAGCCTTCTGCGACAAAACTCAGCTAACGTCCCCGACACAGCACTAAAGCAATCTAGCACCCCTTAATTTCCATACCCATTGTGGACTGCTTGCTTCAACCAGATCATGTTCAGACCCTGCATCTCACAGAAATGTTAACGATACCCTTGGCCAGCAAACCAGGGGAGGCAGAAAGAAGCCTAATCACAAGTCCTTGGAACATAGGGGCTTGAAGTATCAAAGCATGTTACCCCCTACTGGACCTAATTAAACCATTCAACCGCCTCTGTACATTTATGTAGACGACAAGCATGTCATTCAAGAAATGGATGGCCCAGAAGACTTCTACAAATCACCATATTAAGACCATAACACTCAGTGGTGGAGCAGCAAATTGTAGTCAAACAAGCTGCATAACAATTCCCTTATACTGCATGACACTCCTAAACTGATGTAAGACAAAACTGCCACAGGTCAGGTCCATCATCCAGTAATGTATCAGTCAAGAGCAAAAAACATCAGTCACTAGCTGAACAGGCATAGGATAACTGAAAAGAACTGAAGACATCTGCCACATACTGCTACCCCGCCTCGCAGGTCTCAACCAGCGTCATACTGTACAACAAAAGTAGGGTATAGGGATATTCAGCCCAGCGCCTGTCAACAAAAGTAGGGTATAGGAATACGCAGCCCAGCGCCTTTCAACAAAAGTGAGGTGTAGGGGTAGGCAGCCCAGCGCCTTTCAACAAAAGTACGATATAGGGCTATTCAGCCCGGCGCCTGTAAACAAAAGTGAGATATAGGGCTATGCAGCCCAGCGCCTGTCAACACAAGTGAGATATAGGGCTATGAAGCCCTGTGACTGTCAACAAAAGTGGGGTATAGGGATATGCAGCCCAGCACCTGTCAACAAACTTAGGGTATAGGGATATGCAGCCCAGCGCCTTTCAACAAAAGTGAGATATAGGGCTATGCTGCCCTGTGCCTGTCAACAACAGCAGGGTATAGGGACATTAAGCCTAGCGCCCGTCAACAAAAGTAGGGTATAGGGACATGAAGCCTAGCGCCTGCCAACAAAAGTAGTGTATAGGGACATGAAGCCTAGCGCCTGTCAACAAAAGTAGGGTATAGGGATATGCAGCCTAGCGCCTGTCAACAAAAGTAGGGTATAGGGACATGAAGCCTAGCGCCTGTCAACAAAAGTAGGGTGCAGGGATATGAAGCCTAGCCCCTGTCAACAAAAGTAGGGTATAGGGACATGAAGCCAAGTGCCTGTCAACAAAAGTGGGGTATAGGGACATGAAGCCTAGCGCCTGTCAACAAAAGTAGGGTATAGGGAAATGAAGCCAAGTGCCTGTCAACAAAAGTGGGGTATAGGGACATGAACCCTAGCGCCTGTCAACAAAAGTAGGGTATAGGGACATGAAGCCTAGTGCCTGTCAAGGTATAGAGACATGAAGCCCAGCACCTGTCAAGAAACTTAGGGTATAGGGATATGCAGCCCAGCCCCTTTCAACAAAAGTGAGATATAGGTCTACGCTGCCCTGTGCCTGTCAACAACAGTAGGGTATAGGGACATTAAGCCTAGCGCCCGTCAACAAAGTAGGGTATAGGGACATGAACCCTAGCGCCTGTCAACAAAAGTAGGGTATAGGGACATGAAGCCTAGCGCCTGTCAACAAAAGTAGGGTGTAGGGATATGAAGCCTAGTGGCTGTTAACAAAAGTCGGGTATAGGGATATGCAGCCTAGCGCCTGCCAACAAAAGTAGGGTATAGGGACATGAAGCCTAGCGCCTGTCAACAAAAGTGGGGTATAGGGATATGCAGCCCAGCACCTGTCAACAAAAGTGAGGTATAGAGACATGAAGCCCAGCACCTGTCAACAAACTTAGGGTATAGGGATATGCAGCCCAGCGCCTTTCAACAAAAGTGAGATATAGGTCTACGCTGCCCTGTGCCTGTCAACAACAGTAGGGTATAGGAACATTAAGCCTAGCGCCCGTCAACAAAGTAGGGTATAGGGACATGAACCCTAGCGCCTGTCAACAAAAGTAGGGTATAGGGACATGAAGCCTAGCGCCTGTCAACAAAAGTAGGGTGCAGGGATATGAAGCCTAGCGCCTGTCAACAAAAGTAGGGTATAGGGACATGAAGCCATTAGATCACCTGAACATTGTGATTCTTAAACTCCTAGGGTCTAATTCAAAAAGGTAAACTTAGACCAAAAGTCTATGTTTAGACCTGAAGTCTATGTTTAGACCTGAAGTCTAAGTTTCGAGCTAAAGTCAGTAAAGAATGGCAAAGCCAGGTGCAACTTGGTGCAAACTTGTCAAATACCAAGTCCACAAGGGTCAGTATTGCCCCTTATTTTGCTCATCATACATATGACACCTTTAGACAAATTAATTAAACAGTTTGACTTTGCTTTGACATTGTTTGGCAATGTATGGAGATGACAGACAGATTTGTGATAGAGACAACAAACTGGATATGACCGTCCACGTCAACACAGTGGCCTCGTCCTGCTTCAACACTCTAAGGAAGCTAAAGAAAATCTTCAAGTGGCTGCCAGACAACACCAGGAAAACAATCACTCAAGCCCTCATCACCAGCAGACTAGACTATGGAAACACCATGCATGTGGGGATAACCAACCAGCTCAAAAGAAGACTGCCGACCGTCCGAAACACAGCATCCAGACTAGTCCACATCCGCCCACACCAAGCCCACATGACATCACACCTTAGGGAACTCCACTGGCTCCCGATACATGAGTGCGCACACTTCAAACTCCTCACCCACACCTACAAAGCACTCCACAATGTTGACCCTGCCTACCCGTGCAGCCGCATTCAGCTCTATTATCCTTGCAGACACCTCCGCTCTGCAGGTCTCTCAAAAGCACACGCATGCACAAAAGCAGAGCGGGGGAGCCGCGTCTTCTCGTACCTGGCCCTTGAAGCCTGGAATGACCTCCCGCAACCAATCAGAGACTCCTCCGCTCTTCTTGAATTTCACAAGAAGCGGAAGACCTGGTTTTTCAAAAAGCCGTCTGGGTGGGCCTCACGCAACTGCCACAGAGCGCCTGGATACCCTCACGGGTGATTAGTGAGCTATAAAAACACCAGTAACATAACACTGATGACGAATCCTCTAACAGAGGTTTATTTTTAGAGGGTCCAAGTGGTGAATGCGTGTGTATCGCCAAGGCTGGACTACTGCAGCACTTTAACTAATGTACTTTATTTATAACATGAATTTTAAAATTTGGTCGTTCTATCGAGATCGCTTCTCAATTTTTTTTCTCAAAATTAAGTGGTCTTATGTAATCAGCATGAAATATGAAACCAAAACATAATGTACCTTATTATTTTTAATGTAATGCACTATATATGCTACGATATGTAAAGACATGATTTTAGCTAGATCAAATTGGTATAATTAAGCTTTTGTCATAATCCAAATGATTTTTTCTTTACTCTGTTTGTAATGATTTTTTATTAATCAACAATAAAGAATTTCATTCACTCATTCTGCAGCATTATTCACTTCAGCTTACCTGCTTAAGCAATCAATAAAGGCAGGTTTTTCAGAATGGACCAGCCAGGATGATTGAATAATAGGAATTATGTATCTATCACTCCTGGGCTGTCTACACCACTTTGTCTGTCTGTCTGCCAGAGACTCTACCTTCAGAAGCACAGCTTTGGCTGACTCCATCATGTCCCAGGATGCTGTCGTCTCCCTTGGGCGGGTGCACTTCCTCGGTGGCAGCAGGTGAGCTGCGGAAGACTCTGTCTTGTAAAGTGAGAATGGAAAGATAACCAGTGAACTTTGGTAAACAATTATAAACTTGTCAGTTCCGATAATGACTCCTTATTAATTATTGACCTCATTCTGAGGGTATTAATTCAATCACGAGGTAGCGGTGCCAGACGCAGGTGTGAGTGGAGGTAGCGGTGCCAGACAGAGGTGTGAGTGGAGGTAGTGGTGCCAGACGCAGGTTGTGAGTGGAGGTAGTGGTGCCAGACGCATGTGTGAGTGGAGGTAGTGGTGCCAGACGCATGTGTGAGTGGAGGTAGTGGTGCCAGACGCATGTGTGAGTGGAGGTAGTGGTGCCAGACGCAGGTGTGAGTGGAGGTAGCGGTGCCAGATGCAGGTGTGAGTGGAGGTAGTGGTGCCAGACGCAGGTGTGAGTGGAGGTAGCGGTGCCAGACACAGGTGTGAGTAGAGGTAGTGGTGCCAGACGCAGGTGTGAGTGGAGGTAGTGGTGCCAGACGCATGTGTGAGTGGAGGTAGTGGTGCCAGATGCATGTGTGAGTGGAGGTAGTGGTGCCAGACGCAGGTGTGAGTGGAGGTAGCGGTGCCAGATGCAGGTGTGAGTGGAGGTAGTGGTGCCAGACGCAGGTGTGAGTGGAGGTAGTGGTGCCAGACACAGGTGTGAGTAGAGGTAGCGGTGCCAGACACAGGTGTGAGTGGAGGTAGTGGTGCCAGACGCAGGTTGTGAGTGGAGGTAGTGGTGCCAGATGCATGTGTGAGTGGAGGTAGTGGTGCCAGACGCATGTGTGAGTGGAGGTAGTGGTGCCAGACGCAGGTGTGAGTGGAGGTAGCGGTGCCAGATGCAGGTGTGAGTGGAGGTAGTGGTGCCAGACGCAGGTGTGAGTGGAGGTAGCGGTGCCAGACGCAGGTTGTGAGTGGAGGTAGTGGTGCCAGACGCAGGTGTGAGTGGAGGTAGTGGTGCCTGACGCAGGTTGTTAGTGGAGGTAGTGGTGCCAGACGCAGGTGTGAGTGGAGGTAGTGGTGCCAGACGCAGGTGTGAGTGGAGGTAGTGGTGCCAGACGCAGGTTGTGAGTGGAGGTAGTGGTGCCAGACGCAGGTGTGAGTGGAGGTAGTGGTGTCAGATGCAAGTGTTAGTGGAGGTAGTGGCGCCAGACGCAGGTGTGAGTGGAGGTAGCGGTGCCAGACACAGGTGTGAGTGGATGTAGCGGTGCCAGACGCAGGTATGAGTGGATGTAGCACTGCCAGACACAAGTGTTAGTGTAGGTAGCGGTGCCAGACGCAGGTTGTGAGTGGAGGTAGTGGTGCCAGACGCAGGTGTGAGTGGAGGTAGTGGTGCCAGACGCAGGTTGTGAGTGGAGGTAGTGATGCTAGACGCAGGTGTGAGTGGAGGTAGTGGTGCCAGACGCAGGTGTGAGTGGAGGTAGCGGTGCCAGATGCAGGTGTGAGTGGAGGTAGTGGTGCCAGATGCAGGTGTGAGTGGAGGTAGCGGTGCCAGACACAGGTGTGAGTAGAGGTAGCGGTGCCAGACACAGGTGTGAGTGGAGGTAGCGGTGCCAGACGCAAGTGTGAGTGGAGGTAGCGGTGCCAGACGCAAGTGTTAGTGGAGGTAGCGGTGCCAGACACAAGTGTTAGTGGAGGTAGCGGTGCCAGACGCAGGTGTGAGTGGATGTAGCGGTGCCAGACGCAGGTGTGAGTGGATGTAGCGGTGCCAGACGCAGGTGTTAGTGTAGGTAGCGGTGCCAGACGCAGGTGTGAGTGGAGGTAGCGGTGCCAGACGCAGGTGGGAGTGGAGGTAGCGGTGCCAGACGCAGGTGTGAGTGGAGGTAGCGGTGCCAGACGCAGGTGTGAGTGGAGGTAACAGAGCCAGACGCAAGTGTTAGTGGAGGTAGTGGTGCCAGACGCAGGTTGTGAGTGGAGGTAGTGGTGCCAGACGCAGGTGTGAGTGGAGGTAGTGGTGCCAGACGCAGGTGTGAGTGGAGGTAGTGGTGCCAGACGCAAGTGTGAGTGGAGGTAGCGGTGCCAGACGCAGGTGTGAGTGGAGGTAGTGGTGCCAGACGCAGGTGTGAGTGGAGGTAGCAGTGCCAGACGCAGGTGTGAGTGGAGGTAGCGGTGCCAGACACAAGTGTTAGTGGAGGTAGCGGTGCCAGACGCAGGTGTGAGTGGAGGTAGTGGTGCCAGACGCACGTGTGAGTGGAGGTAGTGGTGCCAGACGCAGGTGTGAGTGGAGGTAGCGGTGCCAGACGCAGGTATGAGTGGATGTAGTGGTGCCAGACGCAGGTGTGAGTGGAGGTAGCGGTGCCAGGCGCAGGTTTGAGTGGATGTAGCGGTGCCCGTCGCAGGTGTGAGTGGATGTAGCGCTGCCAGACACAAGTGTTAGTGTAGGTAGCGGTGCCAGACACAGGTGTGAGTGGAGGTAGCGGTGCCAGATGCAAGTGTGAGTGGAGGTAGCGATACCAGACGCAGGTGTGAGTGGAGGTAACAGTGCCAGACGCAAGTGTTAGTGGAGGTAGTGGTGCCAGACGCAGGTTGTGAGTGGAGGTAGTGGTGCCAGACGCAGGTGTCAGTGGAGGTAGTGGTGCCAGACGCAGGTTGTGAGTGGAGGTAGTGGTGCCAGATGCAGGTGTGAGTGGAGGTAGTGGTGCCAGATGCAGGTGTGAGTGGAGGTAGCGGTGCCAGATGCAGGTGTGAGTGGAGGTAGCGGTGCCAGACACAAGTGTTAGTGGAGGTAGCGGTGCCAGATGCAGGTGTGAGTGGAGGTAGCGGGGCCTGACGCAGGTGTGAGTGGATGTAGCGGTGCCAGACGCAGGTGTGAGTGGATGTAGCAGTGCCAGACGCAGGTGTTAGTGTAGGTAGCGGTGCCAGACCCAGGTGTGAGTGGAGGTAGCGGTGCCAGACGCAGGTGTGAGTGGAGGTACCGGTGCCGGACGCAGGTTGTGAGTGGAGGTAGCAGTGCCAGATGCTGGTGTGACTGGAGGTAGCGGTGCCAGATGCTGGTGTGACTGGAGGTAGCAGTGCCAGATGCCGGTGTGAGTGGAGGTAGTGGTGCCTGATACAGGTGTGAGTGGAGGTAGTGGTGCTAGACGCAGGTGTGAGTGGAGGTAGTGGTGCCAGACGCAGGTGTAAGTGGAGGTAGTGGTGCCAGACGCAGGTGTAAGTGGAGGTAGTGGTGCCTGATACAGGTGTGAGTGGAGGTAGTGGCGCCAGACGCAGGTGTGAGTGGAGGTAGTGGTGCCAGACGCAGGTGTAAGTGGAGGTAGTGGTGCCTGATACAGGTGTGAGTGGAGGTAGTGGTGCCAGACGCAGGTGTGAGTGGAGGTAGTGGTGCCTGATACAGGTGTGAGTGGAGGTAGTGGTGCTAGACGCAGGTTGTGAGTGGAGGTAGTGGTGCCAGACGCAGGTGTAAGTGGAGGTAGTGGTGCCTGATACAGGTGTGAGTGGAGGTAGTGGTGCTAGACGCAGGTGTGAGTGGAGGTAGTGGTGCCTGATACAGGTGTGAGTGGAGGTAGTGGCGCCAGACGCAGGTGTGAGTGGAGGTAGTGGTGCCAGACGCAGGTGTAAGTGGAGGTAGTGGTGCCAGACGCAGGTGTGAGTGGAGGTAGTGGTGCCTGATACAGGTGTGAGTGGAGGTAGTGGCGCCAGACGCAGGTGTGAGTGGAGGTAGTGGTGCCAGACGCAGGTGTAAGTGGAGGTAGCGGTGCCAGACGCAGGTTGTGAGTGGAGGTAGTGGTGCCAGACGCAGGTGTAAGTGGAGGTAGTGGTGCCTGATACAGGTGTGAGTGGAGGTAGTGGTGCCAGACGCAGGTGTGAGTGGAGGTAGTGGTGCCTGATACAGGTGTGAGTGGAGGTAGTGGTGCTAGACGCAGGTGTGAGTGGAGGTAGTGGTGCCTGATACAGGTGTGAGTGGAGGTAGTGGCGCCAGACGCAGGTGTGAGTGGAGGTAGTGGTGCCAGACGCAGGTGTAAGTGGAGGTAGTGGTGCCAGACGCAGGTGTAAGTGGAGGTAGTGGTGCCTGATACAGGTGTGAGTGGAGGTAGTGGCGCCAGACGCAGGTGTGAGTGGAGGTAGTGGTGCCAGACGCAGGTGTAAGTGGAGGTAGTGGTGCCTGATACAGGTGTGAGTGGAGGTAGTGGTGCCAGACGCAGGTGTGAGTTGAGGTAGTGGTGCCTGATACAGGTGTGAGTGGAGGTAGTGGCGCCAGACGCAGGTGTGAGTTGAGGTAGCGGTGCCAGACGCAGGTGTGAGTGGAGGTCGCTTCTGCAGACTGGAGTCATCATTTGGGTAGCGGTTGCAGAGAGAAGATCTGGTGGAATGTTGGCATGATTAGGATTAGTATTATGATGCAAAGGCTTGGAGAGCTGAAGGGCGCTGCGAAGCCAAACCGGTGACAGACTGGGCGCTATGTGAGGGCTAGTTATTGACACGAACTCTTACCCGTGTGTGTCCATTGTTGGCTTGATGTTTATTACGAACGTTGTGCGTTGCACTGTGTTACACTGCACGCGTCATTCAGGGGGAGCCGAGCACCGCTCTTACTGTTTACAGTGTTGGGGTCACTGCCACGCGAGCACCCACCCCCCTCAGCCCCCCTTGCGGTGCGCGGCAGATGTGCAGGGAATGGTCACCTGAGGTGAAGGAGGGAAGGCGCACTCGCTGCCAGCTGGCTGGGTCCAGAGGAGGCAGCGCCAAGTGACAGCGCACAGACGCGCTGCGGGAGGCGCTACATCTGTGTCAAGGATAGGCCGGTAATGCATCGCAGATGCGCCCAGGTACCGAGCACCGCCAGCGCTAACGTGTGAACCAGGGAGAATGTTACACTCGCTGCAGGGGGCCTTTAATCACCGCACACACCTCCAGGAGGAGCCAATCACAGCGCAGTGCCTCTCAAGCACACATGGCCTCACGTGCCAAAGAGATCAGCGCCCGCGATGTGTACAGTACATGACGTCACTTCGGCCGGAGTTTGTAAAGTCTCCCTGGGTGCCACGCTCTGTCTGACAGAGGCCCGCAGGTGTGTGCAAATCCAGCAGCCACCGGGTATTACTGCACCCACCGCCCGAGGAAGACCACGTGAGGGGCGTGACCCCTGCCCGGGCACCAGGCGCGTGCGCCCAAGCGGTCACAGCCTGGCCATGACGTCACACTGGTGACCCGCCACTCTGGGCCTTGCACTCGCTCTCAGGACAGGGTGTGATGTTTGACTGTAAAGCGTGTTAGAAGTGCGCGAGCAGTGATTGTAACAGGAAACAAGCATTGGCACAGCCAACATGTCTGGGGTTGGCCGCCAGTCATTTGGCAGTTCTTATTTTGTTTTGTTCTGGATTTTGTAAAACGTTGTTGTTCAGAAGCAGACGGGACACATCTACCAAAAAAAATCATTGACTAGACGCAAAAATGTTAATTTGTCTCAAACAAACACACATTACCATAGTAATCCCTGGCACTGACGGGAACTACTTTGTGTGTGGATGTGCTCCTCGTGAAAGGGCTGCATGTCACTACTATTGAAGTCAGCCAATGGATGAACATTGCCCCTTGATGCATGCTGGAGAGAGAGGGTGGTTTAAAATGTGGATGAGACAACCACAGACTAAAGGAATAATGCTGGCTGAAAATCCCTACAAGAACTATGTTATACACCTAATTTTAGTAAAATGAAAAGGTCTTGCCTAACACCAACCTGAAAAAGCCAATTGGTCTATCATTGGCTGCTAGCCTTTTGCGTTTAAAAAAGAAAAACGATAGTAAAAAAGAATGAAAGAAAAAAAAAATAATACGAGAAAGAAAGAAAGAGAAGGAAAGAAGGTAACGAAGGAAACAAGAAAGAAGGCAAGATTGAAAGATGGCAAGAAATAATGCAAGAAAGAAGGAAGGAAGAAATGAAGGGAAGGAAGGAGGTAAGGAAAGAAAAAGAGAAAGAAGGAAAGAAAGTAAGGAAAAAGGAAGGAAAAAGGAGGAAAGAAAACACAGTAGGTTGCTTTACAGATCAGAATTGTTTACTTACAATCAACTCACTGATCTATCTCAGCAGCACACAAAGGTATCACTGATGCCGCTGTAATGAACTGTCTACCGGGCTCATTAATGTATATGTAAATTACACTCATAATGAGTTATCTCATCAGCTTCAAAAGTATCAGTAATTATATTCTAAATTAACTATTTTACCACCTTATGAAGATAACTGTAATCCCATTCTCAGAAACGGAAGCTCCCTTACGTTTTTCTAAAGGTTATAGTACAAGATATTGGAAACTAAAACCCAGATTTCACCTAACCTATGTTGAGGGCCATGGGAATTATGCAGTCCTGCGGCCACAGCCTTTCCCTCATAATTATGGATTTACAACATTTGCCACATAATCTATTATCTGCTGTACAATTTGCAGATTAAAAAAAAAATCTTTTTAGAGCTCAAACGGATTAAAGGTTATTAAAAAGGTGACAATGCACGTTACTGTGCAGCGGAAGTCACTTTGCAAAATTTGACTGTTCACCTTTCAGTTGCTGTATGTGGGTGTTAAATTAGTACTAATAAGGTGAAACATTTATCCAGAAAAATGACAAATTAAAACAATGAACTGATACTATCACAAAATGTGCCGCTTATCATACAGAATCTGCATTTTCTTGCTGCATAATCTAGTAAACCCTGCTGCATAATTTGGTCCTCCCTTGCCGCATAAATTACAGTGGCCTTGCCTATCTTTAAATAACAGTGTTACAACTGTGCTTCAAATTACACACAATAAGACCCTGTTTTCTGCCAAGACAATGTTTATTAAAGAACCATTGGTGAAATAGAGTCCAGGGTAAGTGTGCTCTGCAGAATTGTGACTTGACATCATATAATATCAAAGCTTTTGGTTTTTCTATTATTTTGAAAAATAATAGGTATAATTACACTTCAGTGAGTGCAAAGTAAAAGAGGATAATCTAATAAACAGCAGTTACAAATCTAGGGCCAGATGTAGGTAGGCTTTTACCGGTCGGTAACGACAAGACAACTTTGTGGCCTTGCATGTCCAAAATGACCAATTTAATCTCTTTTAACTTCCCATCTCAGCACAGAGAGTCTCAATCCAGAATCACACACACACCCCACCTTGCTATGCACCCCCTCCTCCTCCCCAGCACAACGTTTGACCATTCCTCTATCTGCCACCAAGTGTTGAATTTGTAGAAAAAAAAACTGGGGGCAAAAGTTTTGCTCAGAATATTGCAGACGGCACGAAGGAAGGTCAGTGTGTTGATTACCAAGGTAGCCTCGTCATGATTCCACCTCATGCCTCTTTAATCCACCACCAGACCCTCTGCTTCTTCTTTTCTCTCTTGAGAGTTCTTTTTTTCCCCTGCTTTGTCACAGTCTCTTTCGTCAGCCTTTTTTCACTCTATTTTTGTTTTCTCTGTCTTGCTCTGGATTAAAAAGTGTTACTTCAAGCTTGTTAGTTACAGTCCAAACAGGTGGCACATGCAGGTTCTTTTCAGTAAAGTCTCCAAAATGTTGTAATGAAACGAAGATCTGGTTCCAGGATAACTTAAGATGGTATTTTATTCAGTTAGTAGCTTCAAGATAAAAGGTACAGAGAGCCCCACCAGGAGCCGCCTTCCTGCTGCTCAGCCCATCCTCCAACTGAAAGCCTTGCTCATCCAACATTCCGCAGCATCATCACACCAACATTCCACACCACACTCACACTGGCTGAGACGCAGGTACAACAGTCATCTACATGACTCATGTTTGCGACAAACACTCGACCCAAACCGTGAGCCGGAGTTCTCTGAGCACACAACAGTCTCTACAGCAGGTGCATAACCCCGAGTACTTAACGAGCGAGTGCAGGAATGTACAAACCACCATCACTTTCCTGAGTACTGCACGGATCTCCTTCTACCATCCAGGTAACAAGTTCCCGTCCCAGACTGATGCCCTGGCGCTTGACTTGACCACAGATGTGCGACAAATCCGCAGATTATGCGATTGCATCTCTGCAGGATCGACTGGGCCTTTTCCTTCTTACTTTGAAAAAAGAACACCTTAAAACACTAACAGACGTTTCTTGAAGTGAGAGTTAGAGCTGGGCAGGTGCCTAAAACTGTTCTGCAGTGTGTGGTCTGTGGCTAGAAAAGTGCATCCAAGGACATGGAGGGATCTGGGTGCAATTTTCACTTCCCAATACATTTTATTTCTCTGGTGTGTGAAGGTTAACCTCTGCCACAAAGTTGGGCAAAGTTGGTAACTTCCCGTTTTTGGAGCAGCTTCCTTCATGCTCTCAACATTGCCCAAGTCAAACTTGGACCTCTCCCAGTTCTGGTTCCCTGCATTCGGATGTCCCAACCTAAAATGGCGGGACTTCTGGATGCAGTGAACTGGCTACCCAGTGCAGGAACCTTTTGCTGTTACCACTCAGGACTACCCTTTCTCCTAGGAGGTAGTGGATGGATCGTACAGTGGCTTACGCCCTGCAGTGGTACACTGTTCATTTTCCACCTAATAAAAGTAATGAAACTTATAAAGAGCATGGCTACCTCACCGCAAGGTGTCCTAGCGCTAGACTCCAGGCTCCCACGTGCTGAGCACTCGCACAAGCAATAGATCACATTTATCTAGACATCCAAGTTTTCAATCTCTTTCTGAACAGGAGTTCAGATGGAGCCTGTCGGACAGACAAAGGCAGCCAGTTCCACAAACTAAACGAGCTGCCCCCAAGGCGCACTTTTCTGACTCTTGGAATGCACACCCGACTGTCTCCTGAGGAATGAAGATTCCTCAGTGGAGTATAGGGTTGGATGAGAGGCTGGCAGGGCCAGACTGAGAACCAAAACTGGCCCTGGCAAAGTGCTTGGCCGGCCACCCGTGGGGTTGGGGGTGCCGCAGAGCTGTTTGCCAGGGCCGGTTTCGCCCAATTTTGTTACAGGGGCCGATTTTACAGCTCTGCAATAACAGCTCTGTAACAAAAATGGCCCCCCAGGGGACGTAAACCAGCCCCCACCCTGGCGGCCCACCGGGGAAATGCCCGGTGCAGGCTATGGCCAGTCCGGCCCTGGAGGCTGGAACGACCGAGGGCCACTGTTTGTCACAGCTTTATGACAATAGCACAGTGCTTTGAACAAGATCCTTCTCTTCACTGGGAGCCAGTGTAGCTTGGCAAGCGAGGACCCCATAGCGGCATGCTTCGGCAGGTTCAGTAGCAGACGAGCCGCCGTGCTCTGCACTAGTTGAAGACGCATCGTGCGAGACTGTGACACCCCCAGGTACAACACGTTGCAGTAATCCAGCCTTGAAATAATTAAGGCTTGGACCACAGCTTTCCTCGCAGTTTCTGGGAGCACATCCAAGATCCTTTTCAGGGTTTTAAGGACTCCAAAGCATTTCCCAGCCAACACTGTGATTTGACTGTCAAAGGACAGGTTCTGATCAAACCATATACCCAGTTTTTTTAACCTTGGGTTTAGGGCTGGGTAACGGGCCAAAGGTCGTCCAAATGTTGGGTTGTTTGCCCAAAATCATAACCTCTGTTTTCTCTGCCTTCTGCAGGAAGTCACCGTCCACCAGCTGCAGGAAGTCCCGGCACTATGAATCCTGCCCACATGATGTGACCTACAGCGAGCAGTGAATCGAGAAGGTGACAAATGGCTCACTAGTTCACCCCTGGCTTTGTCAGGATGGATGGTTAACTAATGTTTTAAAGTTCATGTTTAGAAACTTTCACTGCAAATAAATGTCAAAGCAATGTTGTGATGTAATGTATTCAACTGAAACGCTTCCATATGTTAATGAAACACTTTCTACATTTTAAAGACTTCATCATGTTCTTATATTTTGTTTGTCAGTACATTTGCATCCCAAATATTTTGTAGGTTCAGCAAATTCTTTGGCACTTAGGATGAGCCAGAGGGGCTGGTTGAGACTTAGCTTCACTGCAGAGCCATTTTAAGACATGGACAGAGAGGGCAATTTCCCAGGGCCGGAGGGGCCCGGCCCCTGCCCGCCCCCCACTACCACTATCAATCAACCATTGCACAAGCAGAGTTTGCCAGAGTGGGAGGGTGATGCTTATTAAACCTCTTGGGCCTCATTTATGAGGCCTTGCGTCAGTTTTGCGCTTCCGATGCGTCACTTTTTGTGACGCATCGGTGGCGTAAAACATGCCTCCTGTTGCGCACTATTTACAAAGTGACGCATCTATGCAGATGCGTCACTTTGTTAACCCCTGCGCTACATTATACCTGCGTCAGGTATAATGTATGCAGAGGGGGGCGTTCCCCCGCAAAAAGCCTCGTAATAGTGATGCAGTGAAATCTATGAGATTTCACTGCGCCACTTTTAGGACGCTGTTGCGTCAAAATCTTGCGCCTGCCTCACAGCAGGCGTAAGACTGATGCAAGCCCTTTCACATGGGGCTTTCCCCATGTGAAAGGACGCATTGCTGGAGTTGCGT
Organism: Lissotriton helveticus; assembly: GCF_964261635.1. Classification (NCBI taxonomy): domain Eukaryota; kingdom Metazoa; phylum Chordata; class Amphibia; order Caudata; family Salamandridae; genus Lissotriton; species Lissotriton helveticus. The sequence goes on from NC_136069.1 coordinate 1,656,684,225, forward strand.
CACTTTTGTGACACACTCCAGCAATGCGTCACTTTTGTGCTTACAGATACGTCAGAAATACTGACGTATCTGTAACTCCTTGCGACATGATGCGTCATACATTAAATATGACACATCAGGTATGTCGCAAGGAGTGCGCACTGAGAAGTGACGCATCGCTGCTTTCACGCAGCGATGCGTCATTTCTTATAAATGAGGCCCCTTCTGTTTCTGGCCTCTCTGCTGAGACTGCTTCTCAGGTAGGCAACTCGTGGAGGGCCCATCTTGTCTGATTTTAGGAATTGTTCAGCCTTGTTCTTCTCTCTCTTATGTGTCCGGTTCTTAGCAATGACCCTTTGAATCAGTTGCTGTGGGTCTTCCATCTGATCTCATCTTCAACATGCATTAATTTACTGTGTGGTGGTTCGGGCTCCCAATTCTTAGATAAAAGTAGAGTCCTGGACGCACACTCTAATGCAGCAGTCGGGCCTTCCTGGTGCTGTGAGACTACAGACAAGTTGTAGGTATATCACATCCTGACATTAGGTGTGAGACTGTTTCCCTCATCATCTGCTCTGCCTCATTAATTGTTTTAGGTTTAACGTCCAGCTGAGGGTGTGGTGAGCCAGATGTTTTTGTTCAACTTGTCTAAACTAGCAGAATGTAAAAAAGTTATTTACCTTAATGTTTCCCAAACTGTTTGCCATAGGTTTTAGATTGTTTAGAAACAATCAAAATGTTGTTAATTTCTCTCCAAGAAACATTGGGTAATTGTAGGTAGTAGGGATGCCCTTGGCACCGTGCTCAAGAGCATGAATTCACTATTGAACAAGAACATAATGCACCATCTGAATGTAGCACACCTAGAGGAACTCTCTTACTGAGCACAGTGAATAATCAGTGCGATATAAAAATGGTAAATATAAGCATTCATAAAGTAGTGGAGTGTGGCTTCTCTTCTGAAGAGTGCATGAAAACGACATTTTGTCCTGAATTTTGACCCTCCGTCCTGAATTTTTACAGGTCGGGTCTGAATTTGCCTCTATGCAAAGTGGTCTTCCCAAAAATCCTCTATCAGCAGCGGAGGGCTGGGGCTGCCATTTGGTTCCTCAGTCCCACCCAAAATGTGTCACTCTTTAGCCCACCGCAGCACTTGTCGTTGTGAGCCTGGTGTTCTACGATGCTCTCTCTCTCCGCCATCTTCCTGGTCCTGTCCCTGAGTCTTCCCCATGCTGCATGAGACAGTCTACTACTGTCTTCTTTCACAGTTCTCTACTATACCCAGCTCCACTGACCCTCCTCAGCCAGACTGAGTATCTTCAACAACCCTTGTGGAGAAAGGAACAATAATGGCGGGGCACATGGAGATCCTACGAAAGCTAGTTGGCAACAGGGGTGGACAGAGTGCAAATAATTCCCATCTTGCACCGAGGGCGGGTGAAGTGGTTGGGGGTGTCCAATTCAAAGACCACAATAAGAGGGTGGAGAGACTAGGCGAGGCACCGCTGTGCCTGCAGAAGACCCAAGTTCGAATCCTTACCTGGCTGAAACTGTGTGACTCTGGCGTTCCCCCTATATCTTTCATTTGCTATCAAAGGTCTTGGGCGCAAGCAATATAAGGGCTCTATACAACCATGACTGGTCTTTCTCTTGTGGCCTCTAGACATCTTAAACATACTCATTGCAAGCACTACCTTCTGCTTCGAGGCACTCCTGGCACTAGGAATGGGCTGCATTTTTAACCACCGTCACTGTAGCTTCTTCCTGTTTGAACGCGTCTCGCTTCTTTTTTCTTGGGGTGTCTCACTTCTTGGACTCACTTCTAATGGGGTCAGGCTCCAGCTTCAACAGAGGGATTCCCTCAAGATCCTCCCAACTCCAAACCCATGGTCGTCCTCTTGAATGGAAAGAGAAGCAGGGCTGGACTGGCCATTTTGTTACTTCTGTGTTTTTCTACTGAGCTGTAGGTTAGGGGGGCTGCTTTCAGAACTCGGTGGGGTGCCATGAAACAGCCTACCCCCCTAGCCTCCTTTTCTAGGCTCCTGCAGTATGGGGCTTGTTCATTTCACTAAGGCCGGCTAAGAAGTACTGCGCACTTAGTGGGAACTGCACAGTCCACTCTTACTCGCTGAGCCACCAGTCCCCCCTAACCCATCCCGCAGCAACGAAAAATAAAACAATAATAACCTTGTTGTTATCATTTTATTTTTCCCTTTTCCCTTGCTCCGAGAGCAGTGGGCGACGCTCCTCCGCCTTAGCAGAGGAGCCGCCCCTGGGCCACAAGTAGAAAGACCGGTCACTGCAAAGAACTAGGGGGCCAATTCACAGAACTAATCTGAGATAAAATCCTAAACTTACAACTTTTGGTATTCACAGAAGGCATTTAGTAGTAGTAAAGTTAGGATTTTGTCTTAAGTTTGAGTTAAGACAGACTTAAGACAGAGTTAAGACAAACTTAAGACACATTCCTAACTTTACTACTCCTAAATGCCGTTTGTGAATACTGAAAGTCGTAAAGTTAGGATTTTGTCTCAGATTACTTCTGTGAATTGGGCCCTAGATGAGGGGCATGCTGCCCCTTCGGAATAGGCACAGCTTGCTTTAAAAGGACAAGGCCCTCTTTCCTTGTGGGACTGTTTGAGGACAGGGAACTCCACGATCTCCTTTAATTTCACTGCCAGGTGGATGGGTGGGTGCAGTATAAACGGGCAGGGATGTGGGGGGCCGATGGCTCCTTGAGCGGGTGTCAAGTCTGTATGGGTTGGATGAATCCCGAAGCACGAGAAAGGGTCTTTTTCCAAGGGCTAGGGCGGAATGAGGGCTATAGGTGTAAAACGAGGCTTGCGTTTTGTGATAAGAATTTGAATGCTAATGAGGCTCTTGCTCGTATGTATTGTGTGTGCATGTGTCACCTGTCAGTGCTCCTTACAATCTTCTCGTTTTTCAGGGTCCTGTTGGTGTCAAAATAGTGGATTTTCCAAGTTCAGCACCGACAGTGCAGCTGGATGGATCAACACCCCTCCTTCACGCATGTGTGCGACGTATAAAATGTAGGTGAGCTCCTCCCTCTAGCACTTCTCGTGGCTGTATCGTCGAATGATCCCCGAAGGGGGGTGCTGCTTTTACCCCCATTCCAGGTGCAAAAACACTACAGCAACAAGGAAGTGATGGAAGGAATGCTTGAATTAATCTCAGCCACTGGCGATCACTCTGGGCTGCATCCCAGACCATTGTTTATTCCACTGTGTCATTCTAGACAGAGACCCGCCTTATGCAAATTAGTCTTGGTCCTGCTCCAATAGGAACAGTCCAGCTGGAACTGTCAGGCCAGAACCCCTCTAAATGGGAACACAAGCAACCCAAACCGATCTCGACCCGCTTAGGTCTCACCTATAGGCATCTAATTGTTTGTGAGCATATGTAAAAGGTCTAATTTATTAAATAATATAATGTTGAAAATGTTACTTGAAGCATAAAATATATGTCTAACGTTTATAGCTTGAAAACCCATTGAAGAGGAGGCATCATAGATGAGGTACCATGCATAAGACAAAGAACCAGAAACATTGAACATGAGGCACAGAATATGAGGCACAGAACATGAGGCACAGAAAATGAGGCACAGAAAATGAGGCACAGAACTTGAGGCATCTAACATGAGGCACAGAACATGAGGCACAGAACATGAGGCATCTAACATGAGGCATCTAACATGATGCACAGAACCTGAGGCACAGAACATGAGGCTCAGAACATGAGGCATCGAACATGAGGCACAGAACATGAGGCACAGAACATAAGGCACAGAACATGAGGCATCGAACATGAGGCACAGAACATGAGGCACAGAACATGTGGCACAGAATTTGAGGCATCTAATATGAGGCACAGAAAATGAGGCACAGAACTTGAGGCATCTAACATGAGGCACAGAACATGAGGCACAGAACATGAGGCATCGAACATGAGGCACAGAACATGAGGCACAGAACATGAGGCACAGAACATGAGGCATCGAACATGAGGCATCGAACATGAGGCACAGAACATGAGGCATCGAACATGAGGCATCGAACATGAGGCACAGAACATGAGGCACAGAATTTGAGGCATCTAATATGAGGCACAGAAAATGAGGCACAGAACTTGAGGCATCTAACATGAGGCACAGAACATGAGGCACAGAACATGAGGCATGGAACATGAGGCACAGAACATGAGGCATCGAACATGAGGCACAGAACATGAGGCACAGAACATGAGGCACAGAACATGAGGCATCGAACATGAGGCACAGAACATGAGGCACAGAACATGAGGCACAGAACTTGAGGCATCTAACATGAGGCACAGAACATGAGGCACAGAACCTGAGGCATCGAACATGAATCACAGAACATGACGCACAGAACATGAGGCACAGAACATGAGGCATCGAACATGAGGCACAGAACATGAGGCACAGAATTTGAGGCATCTAATATGAGGCATCGAACATAAGGCACAGAAAATGAGGCACAAAGCCATGTTGAAACACCTCTCTTTGAAACCGTGGCCATGGCTACTACTTACTAACATCTGGTAGCCTGGTGTCACAGACCTGAAAGGTCTTCAGTATGGATGTGCGAAATTCGCATATTTGCTTTCTGTAATTATGAAAAATGGTAGTCAGACAAAATATCGAAATTAAAATATCGATATACAATAATATCGATGTTTTAATATCGATGGTATAGTATATCGATGTGCCATAATATCGACGGACAGAATATCGAGATTAAGGTATGTATGTTAGTAATATCGAAATTTTCTTGTTTAGTGTTATGTATTTTATTATGTTGTTTATATGTTTGCTAAATATGTTTAGAAATGTATGTTTGAAAATTAGTAATTATGTTAACATTTTGCGTTTTAGTATTAGAGCGGGTTGTGGGTTTATAGGGGAATAGGGTGGGAAGTAATTTAATAATAATTGAATAATTAATATATATATTTAAAATATTTTTTAATTAATAATTAATTTGTAATTAATTAAGACTAATTAGTTAATTACATTAATTAGATTTAATGTGGTAATATATTTAATTTAGTGGTATTGTTAATTAATAATTAATTGGTAATTAATTAATATTAATTAGTTAATTAAATTAATTAGATTTAATGTGCTAAGATATATAATTTATTGTTATTGTTAATTAATTAATTGGTAATTAATTAATGTTAATTAGTTAATTACATTAATTAGATTTATTGTGCTAATATATTTAATTTAGTGTAATTGTTAATTAATAATTAATTTGTAATTAAATAATATTAAGTAGTAAATTGAATTAATTAGAGTTAATGTGTTAATATTTTTAATGTATTAATTTTTGATATTGTTAATTAATAATTAATTGGTAATTAATAATTATTAAGTGATTAAATGATTTCATTTATTTATGTGTAGTGGGTTGTGTGTTTATAGGGGAGTAGGGTGTTATATAATTACATGTAATTAATTAAAGAGATTGTATTTATTTATTGGTATTTATTGTTAATTAATTGGTAATTAATAAGTGTTAAATAGTTCATTTATAATTACATTAATTTAATAATATTTATTGTTATTAATTGATTAATTGAAACTTTTATTAATTGTGTTTATTTATAATGTGTAGTGTGTTGTGTGTTACAGGGGGAGTAGTGTGGGAAGTAATTTAAACCCTACGCAATCCAACGCTTTCCCTAATGTTGCACCCTCTGGAGTGGGAATAGTAATTTTTACCCCTACGCTATCCAACGCTTTCCCTACTGTTGCACCCTCTGGAGTGGGAATAGTAATTTAAACCCCTGCGCTATCCAACGCTTTCCCTACTGTTGCACCCTCTGGAGTGGGAATAGTAATTTTTACCCCTACGCTATCCAACGCTTTCCCTACTGTTGCACTCTCTGGAGTGGGAATAGTAATATTTACCCCTACGCTATCCAACGCTTTCCCTACTGTTGCACCCTCTGGAGTGGGAATAGTAATTGTTACCCCTACGCTATCCAACGTTTTCCCTACTGTTGCACTCTCTGGAGTGGGAATAGTAATTTAATCCCCTACGCTATCCAACGCTTTCCCTACTGTTGCACCCTCTGGAGTGGGAATAGTAATTTTTACCCCTACGCTATCCAACGCTTTCCCTACTGTTGCACTCTCTGGAGTGGGAATAGTAATTTTTACCCCTATGCTATCCAACGCTTTCCCTACTGTTGCACCCTCTGGAGTGGGAATAGTAATTGTTACCCCTACGCTATCCAACACTTTCCCTACTGTTGTACTCTCTGGAGTTGGAATAGTAATTGTTACCCCTACGCTATCCAACACTTTCCCTACTGTTGCACCCTCTGGAGTGGGAATAGTAATTTTTACCCCTACGCTATCCAACGCTTTCCCTACTGTTGCACTCTCTGGAGTGGGAATAGTAATTGTTACCCCTACGCTATCCAACACTTTCCCTACTGTTGCACTTTCTGGAGTGGGAATAGTAATTGTTACCCCTACGCTATCCAACACTTTCCCTACTGTTGCACTCTCTGGAGTTGGAATAGTAATTGTTACCCCTACGCTATCCAACACTTTCCCTACTGTTGCACTCTCTGGAGTTGGAATAGTAATTGTTACCCCTACGCTATCCAACACTTTCCCTACTGTTGCACTCTCTGGAGTGGAAATAGTAATTTTTACTCATACACTATCTAAAATGTATTTAGCTTTTTTATTAGTATTATGTTGTTATTAATTGTTATTTATGTGATTATTTCATGTATATAAATGTATTAGTAATTTATTATATTTTTATTTTTTTATAAGTTATGAAAATAATTAATTTAGAGTTAATATTAATAAAAAATATATTATGTATTATATATTTGTTAATATTAATTTGTATTACATTATGAATTAATTTTAAATATTATAGTACATTTTTAAATATGTTTATTACATTTATAAGTATTATTTTGTTAATATTAGATTTTTATTTAATAAAAAAAACGATATTTTACAAAAAACGATATTTTTGTCATTCTATATATTTTTTTCGATATATTTGCACTTACCTTGTTAGGGATAGGATTCCTATATTTTTGACTTCGAAAATTTTGTTCCGATATTTTTGTATATCGATATTTGTGATATCGATATTTTGTCAGACATTCATGAAAAATGTCAGGATAATGTTGCAAAATTCTACCTAAGTACATGAAATGCAAACCATCATTCAGAGCGATTTCATATGTGAAATCAATCAATCAGCATTTGTAGAGCACTGCAATGCCTCCCTAGGGGTATCTGGAAGCTGGGGTGCAAAGACTTAGTCGAAAAGCCAGGTCTTGAGGAACCTGTGGGAAAAGGGAAGACACTAGCAGAAAACGGCAAAACAGAGGGCAGAAAAACAAGTGAGAAGAAAAGGCAAACGAGATGACAGAAGATGAACAGAAAAGGCCAAACAAAACAGAAAAGGTAAAACAGAGTGCAGAAAAACAAATCAGAAGAAAAGGCAAAATAGATGACAGAAGATGAGCAGAAAAGGCCAAACAGAACAGAAAAGGTAAAACAGAGTGCAGAAAAACGAGCAGGAAATTAAAAACAGAGCAAGAAACGTGCAGAGGAGGCACAAACAGAGCAAGAAACTAGCAGAGGAGGTACAAACAGAGAGGAGGTACAAACAGAGCAAGAAACGAGCAGAGGAGGTACAAACAGAGCAAGAACCGAGCACAGGAGGCACAAACAGAGCAAGAAACAAGCAGAGGAGGTACAAACAGAGCAAGAAACGAGCAGAAGAGGTACAAACAGAGCAAGAAACAAGCAGAGGAGGTACAAACAGAGCGCAGCAGGTAGACAGGCATGCAGAGGGTAGTGGACTGTAGGCAAGCTGGACAGGACCTGCTCAATGGGATCGTGCTGTGGTCTTTATTAAGTAGGTCCTGGGGGGAGAGTGGAGTGCTGGTGGCAGGAGGAGGGAGGAGGACACCCCGGGAAGAGGGAAGAAATGAGCAGGAAAGGCAAAACAGAGCAAGAAACGTGCAGAGGAGGCACAAACAGAGCAAGAAACGAGCAGAGGAGGTACAAACAGAGCAAGAAACGAGCAAAGGAGGTACAAACAGAGCAAGAAACGAGCAGAGGAGGTACAAACAGAGCGCATGCAGGTAGACAGGCAGCAGAGGGTAGTGGACTGTAGGCAAGCTGGACAGGACCTGCTCAATGGGATCGTGCTGCGGTCTTTATTAAGTAGGTCCTGGGGGGAGAGTGGAGTGCTGGTGGCAGGAGGAGGGAGGAGGACACCCCGGGAAGAGTGAAGAAACGAGCAGGAAAGGCAAAACAGAGCAAGAAACGTGCAGAGGAGGCACAAACAGAGCAAGAAACGAGAAGAGGAGGTATAAACAGAGCAAGAAACGAGCAGAGGAGGTACAAACAGAGCAAGAAACGAGCAGAGGAGGTACAAACAGAGCGCATGCAGGTAGACAGGCAGCAGAGGGTAGTGGATTGTAGGCAAGCTGGACAGGACCTGCTCAATGGGATCGTGCTGCGGTCTGTATTAAGTAGGTCCTGGGGGAGAGTGGAGTGCTGGATGGCAGGAGGAGGGAGGAGGACACCCCGGGAAGAGGGAAGAAACGAGCAGGAAAGGCAAGGCAGATCGCAGAAAAGCTAGCATAAAAAGCAGTAGAGTGTAGCGGACGGTGGGCAAGCTGGACAGGAGAACTGTCGCAGTGGGAGCTGACATGAGGACCTCTCATGTCAATTTCTACATCAGGACGCATTTTGCACTAAAAACATAGTGCAAAAACACAAAAGCTGCAAACAACAGCTGCTCATATTTTGGCTATTCATGTTGCTACCACGTGCTTGCAGTAAAATGTTGCTGTTAATGACGCAAAGGTATAACTCCGGGAATTTCGCATAACAAGAATAATATGGAATTCTCAAAATGACGTCAGTGTAATTAAAATTTTGCCTGGGGCAAGACCTAAGACATGGCAAGCATCCAAACGGGCACCAGCGCAAGGAGAGGATAGGAATGCTCCATATCTAGATGATATGGCTCCTCCCTGCCCTCTAACTTTCACGCAGCGCAGTCAGGTGTCTTGCTGCGTTGCGTGAAACAATGATAAGTAAGACCCTCAGAATCTAAAAAACACATGTCCGGCATTGGGCACTTTCTAAAATAAAAGACCTGGGCCACCACCTCTTTCCTAGTATGACTTTTCTTGCCAAGCTGATATCGATGGTGGATGAAACTGCTACAAACGTTCAAGAATGTAATGGGGGGAGGGGGTGGGGAGGGTTACAGTTCTTTTCATGGCATATTTAGGCCAGGTAAGGACATTAAACAATTTCTCGTTGAATTCTGGGTGGAAGGTGCGGATTTTCATTAACAAATGTTGCATCATTGTAATATTTGTACTGAATATAATTATAATGCGAAACCACCAGGGGCTGTATTACAGATAGTACCCTGGGGGCGCAAAGGACGGGATGCCTGCTTTTGTGCCCCGGGGGCACTACGATGTTGCAGATTGGTCCACAAGTGCAAGCCACCTGTACAGAGATACACAGAGCAGCTTTGAAGCCGCCGCTCTGTATTTCAGTGAATGTGCTGTCCCCAGGGCAGCACAAGTTCGCAGATGCCCTTAGGGCAGTGCATTCACCATAATAGGGCGCACTGTCCCTGTTTGCTCCCGGCGTACCTGTTTAAATGAAAGTGCACCCTGTCATTAATATGGGCCTTGAACCAATTGCTCAAACACATCTGCGGCCACTCAACTCGACTACGGGCATCAGCGAGTGCGCTGGTTGGTGAAATGCGGTTCGTAGTCTAGAGTGCACCATGTACTCCGGTTATGACGACTAGATGGGTGGGTCAGAAGGGTCAAAGTTGAACAATCTAAAATGGCCGCCGGCACTCCAGGGACCACATTGCTGGCCTCCCAGTCGGGGTACCTGCCCTGTCCCCAGCCACTTCTGGGGTGAAGGACCTGTCACTGGAGCCTGGAGGTGACACAGGGGCCCGGATGCAAGGGTGCTAGGACCAGGCACGTGCATCCTTTGTTAATGTTAATGTTAATGTTAATAGTCATTTATAGAGCGCATCTACACCGGGCGGCTTCATGGCTCTAACAGGCTTAGTATGCTAACCAGAAATGTTTAATTGTACGCTTGCAGGAACAGCCAGGTCTTAAGAGACGGTACAAAAGGGGGTGGTGATAGACAGAGCATCAGAACCAATCAAACACTCACACCCAGTCAAAAGATCTGGGTTTGATCCATCACCGTTCTTAAGCCCACTCTGCCACCCCAGTTCAGACATGGCTATATGCAAATCAGTCTGACCCTGTGCCTCATGGGAAAAGTCGAGCCCGAACTGCCAAGCCATGCCTTCCCTGGACCGGAAACAAGCTTCCGAAGACCGGTTTCTGGCATTCCAGCCGTCTTCAGCCGGGCTTGCTTGAATCCAGTGGCAAAGTGAGCAAGACACTCACATCTGAGCATACCCTGCCACACTTATGGCGGCCAAAAGCGGTACAAAAGGGGGTGGTGATGGACGGAGCATCAGAACCAATCAAACACTCACACCCAGTCAAAAGATCTGGGTTTGATCCATCACCGTTCTTTAGCCCACTCTGCCACCCCAGTTCAGACATGGCTATATGCAAATCAGTCTGACCCTGTGCCTCATGGGAACAGTCCAGCCCGAACTGCCAAGCCATGCCTTCCCTGGACCGGAAACAAGCTTCCGAGGACCGGTTTTTGGCATTCCAGCCGTCTTCAGCCTGGCTTGCTTGAATCCAGTGGCAAAGTGAGCAAGGGACTCACGTCTGAGCATACCCTGCCACACTTATGGCGGCCAAAAGCGGTACAAAAGGGGGTGGTGATGGACAGAGCATCAGAACCAATCAAACACTCACACCCAGTCAAAAGACCTGGGTTTGATCCATCACCGTTCTTTAACCCACTCTGCCACCCCAGTTCAGACATGGCTATATGCAAATCAGTCTGACCCTGTGCCTCATGGGAACAGTCCAGCCCGAACTGCCAAGCCATGCCTTCCCTGGACCGGAAACAAGCTTCCGAGGACCGGTTTCTGGCATTCCAGCCGTCTTCAGCCCGGCTTGCTTGAATCCAGTGGCAAAGTGAGCAAGGGACTCATGTCTGAGCATACCCTGCCACACTTATGGCGGCCAAAAGCGGTACAAAAGGGGGTGGTGATGGACGGAGCATCAGAACCAATCAAACACTCACACCCAGTCAAAAGATCTGGGTTTGATCCATCACCGTTCTTTAGCCCACTCTGCCACCCCAGTTCAGACATGGCTATATGCAAATCAGTCTGACCCTGTCCCTCATGGGAACAGTCCAGCCCGAACTGCCAAGCCATGCCTTCCCTGGACCGGAAACAAGCTTCCGAGGACCGGTTTCTGGCATTCCAGCTGTCTTCAGCCCAGCTGGCTTGAATCCAGTGGCAAAGTAAGCAAGGGACTCGCGTCTGAGCATACCCTGCCACACTTATGGTGGCTAAAAGCGGTACAAAAGGGGGTGGTGATGGACGGAGCATCAGAACCAATCAAACACTCACACCCAGTCAAAAGATCTGGGTTTGATCCATCACCGTTCTTTAACCCACTCTGCCACCCCAGTTCAGACATGGCTATATGCAAATCAGTCTGACCCTGTGCCTCATGGGAACAGTCCAGCCCGAACTGCCAAGCCATGCCTTCCCTGGACCGGAAACAAGCTTCCGAGGACCGGTTTCTGGCATTCCAGCCGTCTTCAGCCCGGCTTGCTTGAATCCAGTGGCAAAGTGAGCAAGGGACTCACGTCTGAGCATACCCTGCCACACTTATGGCGGCCAAAAGCGGTACAAAAGGGGGTGGTGATGGACGGAGCATCAGAACCAATCAAACACTCACACCCAGTCAAAAGATCTGGGTTTGATCCATCACCGTTCTTTAGCCCACTCTGCCACCCCAGTTCAGACATGGCTATATGCAAATCAGTCTGAGCCTGTCCCTCATGGGAACAGTCCAGCCCGAACTGCCAAGCCATGCCTTCCCTGGACCGGAAACAAGCTTCCGAGGACCGGTTTCTGGCATTCCAGCTGTCTTCAGCCCAGCTGGCTTGAATCCAGTGGCAAAGTAAGCAAGGGACTCGCGTCTGAGCATACCCTGCCACACTTATGGTGGCCAAAAGCGGTACAAAAGGGGGTGGTGATGTACGGAGCATCAGACCGAATCAAACACTCACACCCAGTCAAAAGATCTGGGTTTGATCCATCACCGTTCTTTAGCCCACTCTTCCACCCCAGTTCAGACATGGCTATATGCAAATCAGTCTGACCCTGTGCCTCATGGGAACAGTCCAGCCCGAACTGCCAAGCCATGCCTTCCCTGGACCGGAAACAAGCTTCCGAGGACCGGTTTCTGGCATTCCAGCCGTCTTCAGCCCGGCTTGCTTGAATCCAGTGGCAAAGTGAGCAAGGGACTCACGTCTGAGCATACCCTGCCACACTTATGGCGGCCAAAAGTGGTTCAAAAGGGGGTGGTGATGGACGGAGCATCAGAACGAATCAAACACTCACACCCAGTCAAAACATCTGGGTTTGATCCATCACCGTTCTTTAGCCCACTCTGCCACCCCAGTTCAGACATGGCTATATGCAAATCAGTCTGACCCTGTGCCTCATGGGAACAGTCCAGCCCGAACTGCCAAGCCATGCCTTCCCTGGACCGGAAACAAGCTTCCGAGGACCGGTTTCTGGCATTCCAGCCGTCTTCAGCCCGGCTTGCTTGAATCCAGTGGCAAAGTGAGCAAGGGACTCACGTCTGAGCATACCCTGCCACACTTATGGCGGCCAAAAGCGGTACAAAAGGGGGTGGTGATGGACGGAGCATCAGAAGCAACCAAACACTCACACCCAGTCAAAAGATCTGGGTTTGATCCATCACCGTTCTTAAGCCCACTCTGCCACTCCAGTTCAGACATGGCTATATGCAAATCAGTCTGACCCTGTGCCTCATGGGAACAGTCCAGCCCGAACTGCCAAGCCATGCCTTCCCTGGACCGGAAACAAGCTTCCGAGGACTGGTTTCTGGCATTCCAGCCGTCTTCAGCCCGGCTTGCTTGAATCCAGTGGCAAAGTGAGCAAGGGACTCACGTCTGAGCATACCCTGCCACACTTATGGCGGCCAAAAGCAGTACCAAAGGGGGTGGTGATGGACGGAGCATCAGAACCAATCAAACACTCACACCCAGTCAAAAGATCTGGGTTTGATCCATCACCGTTCTTTAGCCCACTCTGCCACCCCAGTTCAGACATGGCTATATGCAAATCAGTCTGACCCTGTGCCTCATGGGAACAGTCCAGCCCGAACTGCCAAGCCATGCCTTCCCTGGACCGGAAACAAGCTTCCGAGGACCGGTTTCTGGCATTCCAGCCGTCTTCAGCCCGGCTTGCTTGAATCCAGTGGCAAAGTGAGCAAGGGACTCACGTCTGAGCATACCCTGCCACACTTATGGCGGCCAAAAGCGGTACAAAAGGGGGTGGTGATGGACGGAGCATCAGAAGCAACCAAACACTCACACCCAGTCAAAAGATCTGGGTTTGATCCATCACCGTTCTTAAGCCCACTCTGCCACTCCAGTTCAGACATGGCTATATGCAAATCAGTCTGACCCTGTGCCTCATGGGAACAGTCCAGCCCGAACTGCCAAGCCATGCCTTCCCTGGACCGGAAACAAGCTTCCGAGGACTGGTTTCTGGCATTCCAGCCGTCTTCAGCCCGGCTTGCTTGAATCCAGTGGCAAAGTGAGCAAGGGACTCACGTCTGAGCATACCCTGCCACACTTATGGCGGCCAAAAGCAGTACCAAAGGGGGTGGTGATGGACGGAGCATCAGAACCAATCAAACACTCACACCCAGTCAAAAGATCTGGGTTTGATCCATCACCGTTCTTTAGCCCACTCTGCCACCCCAGTTCAGACATGGCTATATGCAAATCAGTCTGACCCTGTGCCTCATGGGAACAGTCCAGCCCGAACTGCCAAGCCATGCCTTCCCTGGACCGGAAACAAGCTTCCGAGGACCGGTTTCTGGCATTCCAGCCTTCTTCCGCCCGGCTTGCTTGAATCCAGTGGCAAAGTGAGCAAGGGACTCACGTCTGAGCATACCCTGCCACACTTTGCCACTGGATTCAAGCAAGCCGGGCTGGAATGCCAGAAACCGGTCCTCGGAAGCTTGTTTCCGGTCCAGGGAAGGCATGGCTTGGCAGTTCGGGCTGGACTGTTCCCATGAGGCACAGGGTCAGACTGATTTGCATATAGCCATGTCTGAACTGGGGTGGCAGAGTGGGCTAAAGAACGGTGATGGATCAAACCCAGATCTTTTGACTGGGTGTGAGTGTTTGATTCGTTCTGATGCTCCGTCCATCACCACCCCCTTTTGTACCGCTTTTGGCCACCATAAGTGTGGCAAGGTATGCTCAGACATGAGTCCCTTGCTCACTTTGCCACTGGATTCAAGCAAGCCGGGCTGAAGACGGCTGGAATGCCAGAAACCGGTCCTCGGAAGCTTGTTTCCGGTCCAGGGAAGGCATGGCTTGGCAGTTCGGGCTGGACTGTTCCCATGAGGGACAGGGTCAGACTGATTTGCATATAGCCATGTCTGAACTGGGGTGGCAGAGTGGGCTAAAGAACGGTAATGGATCAAACCCAGATCTTTTGACTGGGTGTGAGTGTTTGATTGGTTCTGATGCTCCGTCCATCACCACCCTCTTTTGTACCGCTTTTGGCCGCCATAAGTGTGGCAGGGTATGCTCAGACGTGAGTCCCTTGCTCACTTTACCACTGGATTCAAGCAAGCCGGGCTGAAGACGGCTGGAATGCCAGAAACCGGTCCTCGGAAGCTTGTTTCCGGTCCAGGGAAGGCATGGCTTGGCAGTTCGGGTTGGACTGTTCCCATGAGGCACAGGGTCAGACTGATTTGCATATAGCCATGTCTGAACTGGGGTGGCAGAGTGGGCTAAAGAACAGTGATGGATCAAACCAAGATCTTTTGACTGGGTGTGAGTGTTTGATTGGTTCAGATGCTCCGTCCATCACCACCCCCTTTTGTACCGCTTTGGCCGCCATAAGTGTGACAGGGTATGCTCAGACGTGAGTCCCTTGCTCACTTTGCCACTGGATTCAAGCAAGCCGGGCTGAAGACGGCTGGAATGCCAGAAACCGGTCCTCGGAAGCTTGTTTACGGTCCAGGGAAGGCATGGCTTGGCAGTTCGGGCTGGACTGTTCCCATGAGGCACAGGGTCAGACTGATTTGCATATAGCCATGTCTGAACTGGGGTGGCAGAGTGGGCTAAAGAACGGTGATGGATCAAACCCAGATCTTTTGACTGGGTGTGAGTGTTTGATTGGTTCAGATTATCCGTCCATCACCACCCCCTTTTGTACCGCTTTGGCCGCCATAAGTGTGGCAGGGTATGCTCAGAGGTGAGTCCCTTGCTCAATTTGCCACTGGATTCAAGCAAGCCGTGCTGAAGACGGCTGGAATGCCAGAAACCGGTCCTCGGAAGCTTGTTTCCGGTCCAGGGAAGGCATGGCTTGGCAGTTCGGGCTGGACTGTTCTCATGAGGCACAGGGTCAGACTGATTTGCATAGAGCCATGTCTGAACTGGGGTGGCAGAGTGGGCTAAAGAACGGTGATGGATCAAACCCAGATCTTTTGACTGGGTGTGAGTGTTTGATTGGTTCAGATGCTCCGTCCATCACCACCTTCTTTTGTACCGCTTTGGCCGCCATAAGTGTGGCAGGGTATGCTCAGACGTGAGTCCCTTGCTCACTTTGCCACTGGATTCAAGCAAGCCGGGCTGAAGACGGCTGGAATGCCAGAAACCGGTCCTCGGAAGCTTGTTTCCGGTCCAGGGAAGGCATGGCTTGGCAGTTCGGGCTGGACTGTTCCCATGAGGCACAGGGTCAGACTGATTTGCATATAGCCATGTCTGAACTGGGGTGGCAGAGTGGGCTAAAGAACGGTGATGGATCAAACCCAGATCTTTTGACTGGGTGTGAGGGTTTGATTGATTCAGATGCTCCGTCCATCACCACCCCCTTTTGTAGGTCTTAAGAGACTTCCTAAATTGCAGAATGTCAGTGCTGGACCGGATTTCCAATGGAAGGGAGTTCCAAAGTTTAGGAGCAAGGACCACAAATCTGCAGCCTCCTTGATGTACTTGCTTAAAAATTGGAGTGGTAAGGAGTGAGAGGTGGGCAGATCGAAGATTATGTGAAGGAATATGTCTGAGTATCAGGCTGTTAGTAAATGCAGGGCTATTGCCATGCAAGGCTTTAAAAACAAGACAGCCCGTTTTAAAAGCACAGCGCTGGAAAATGGGGAGCCAATGTGATTTCCTTAACAAGGGCGTAACTGGTTGCCACCTCGGTTGTCGAAAGACCAACCAGGCTGCATGGTTTTTGGACCAGCTGCAGCCGTTTAAACAAGTAGAGTGGCATTGCCAGATACACAGAGTTGGCATAATCCAGATGTGACAGAACGGTAGCAACTAAAATCTGGATCAATGCATCTTGAGTGAAGAGACAGTGTATTTTCTTAATCTTACGCAGCTGGAAGAAGCACTTAGAGATCACTGTGCCAACCTGAGATTTCAGCGTAAGTTCGTTGTTGAGGGAGACTCCCAATGTTTTGGCCGAGAGGGAAGGAGAAGGAGATGGACCCAGCTCTGGTGGCCAGTAGTGCGGTCCCCAGAAATTATGGCTGTCCCCGGTCAGAACAAGCTCTGTCTTTCCCGGGTTTAATTTAAGATGGTTATGGTTATCCTTTCACGAGGACCACTCTGCAAATATTCAAAGTCTCGTCACAGATGGTTCATTGGGAGGGAGGCCCAGTAATTTCCTAGCAGCTGTCTGAGCCCAGCCAATCCCAGGTGTGTTTGTGCCTCTTCGAGTCAGGTGCGCTCTCTTGACCTTGTCTCTGTTCTGTGAGCGCGTGCTCCTTGTGAACTCGCGACACTAGCTCGGGTTTTACGCAGCAGTGACGGCGGCCGCCAGTGGACAGCTGGAGACCCCTTCCAGCAGGTGGACACGCTTGGGACCCTGCCAGGTAACTCGGATTCCATAGCCATCTTGTGTGACGTCACAGTCACCGCTGCCGCCTCTGGCCCCCCGGGGGACCATCCCTCGACTCCCCGAGTGTGTCTGGACCAGTCCCGGGGCAGGGCGGGAATCCCCTCGCGCCCCATCCAAGCCTCCCAAAGAAAGCCTTCATCGTAAAACTAGCCATGTCGGAAATTCAATCGCCAGACTTTCAAAAGAGTCCTTTTTATTGTCTAGATCGCTTTTGCATCTGCCTGCTTTGGCACGGATGGGTTTTTGTGTTTTGTATCAGATTAACTTCGCCTGCTTACCACGGATATCTCATTCCCTGCTGCCATCAATACATTCGCCATTCACTCCCTCACGCAGCCAACTTTCCTGAAATTCCCAGATATTTATAGAAGCATTCACAGTCAATTATCATTTCATATCTGACTCGAAATGCCCGGATATTTATTTACGCAACCATTTGAACTATCGCATTCTTCTACTTGCAAAAGTGGCGCAAGGGGCTTGTAAATCCGTCCCCAAGGGGCGGATGTACAAGCCCCTTGCACCACTTTTGCGTCACTTCTCCCATGTTAAAAATGACGCAAAAGTGGCCCAAGGGGCTTGTAAATCTGCCCGGTAGTGTTTGTTATTTTCAGTCGTAGCCTATTGGCGGCCCTAGAATTTTCAAATGGTCAAACACAGCCGGTCCTTTTTACAATGCAAGTGTAAAGGAATGCCTTAATTTCTTATCACCACCCATATGATTGGTAGTCGTTAATTATCTGACACCTCTCGGTTAGCTGTGGCAGTCCAGCGCTATTTACAGCGACTCGCCGCATAAAAATGATTCGAGTGGCACTTTCATTAGCATTCACTAATTACTCTGCTCGCCAGCACGCACTAATTATTCAAAACCACCAAATCACCTTGAAAGAAGCTCAATATTTATTATATTTTATGGCATTTTGCTGTTGATTCACGAACACAGATATACTTGGTGACACTTTCAAATTAAAAATGAATTTATAGGAAAAAAACAGCTGTGATGTAATATTGTGAAAGTGTCCTATGTTATTAAACTGTGAATATAACTGTTGAAACACAGCAGGCAGTGGAGGAAGAGATAAGGGAGGAAGGGGAGGAGGAGGAAGGGGAGACTGCAGAGAAGGCAGTGGAGCAAGAAGATGAAACAGAGGATAGTTATGATGATAAGGAGACGGACTGAGGAACAGCTCTACCACCGAGGCTGTGCGGGCACTGATATGGGCCTGCTGGGGGGACACTTTAATGTGTGGGCTCCATGGGACAGGAGCAGGGCCATGGAACCATTGCATGCTGGAGACTTTTGGGATTCAAACTTGCTGCAACATGTGCATCAGATCCTGTTGGCGGTGCGGGTACAGGCATGGAATGCGTGCTGTGTCCTGTTGGGCAGTGTGGATACTGGCGTGGAATGCGTGCTGTGTCCTGTTGGGCAGTGTGGATACTGGCATGGAATGCGTGCTGTGTCCTGTTGGGCAGTGCAGACACTGGCATGGAATGCGTGCTGTGTCCTGTTGGGCAGTGTGGATACTGGCATGGAATGCGTGCTGTGTCCTGTTGGGCAGTGTGGATACTGGCGTGGAATGCGTGCTGTGTCCTGTTGGGCAGTGTGGATACTGGCATAGGAATGCGTGCTGTGTCCTGTTGGGCAGTGTGGATACTGGCATGGAATGCGTGCTGTGTCCTGTTGGGCAGTGTGGATACTGGCATGGAATGCGTGCTGTGTCCTGTTGGGCAGTGCAGACACTGGCATGGAATGCGTGCTGTGTCCTGTTGGGCAGTGTGGATACTGGCATGGAATGCATGCTGTGTCCTGCTGGGCAGTGTGGATACTGGCATGGAATGCGTGCTGTGTCCTGTTGGGCAGTGTGGATACTGGCATGGAATGCGTGCTGTGTCCTGTTGGGCAGTGTGGATACTGGCGTGGAATGCGTGCTGTGTCCTGTTGGGCAGTGTGGATACTGGCATGGAATGCATGCTGTGTCCTGTTGGGCAGTGTGGGTACTGGCGTGGAATGCGTGCTGTGTCCTGTTGGGCAGTGTGGATACTGGCGTGGAATGCGTGCTGTGTCCTGTTGGGCAGTGCGGACACTGGCATGGAATGCGTGCTGTGTCCTGTTGGGCAGTGCAGACACTGGCATAGGAATGCGTGGTGTGTCCTGTTGGGCAGTGTGGATACTGGCATGGAATGCGTGCTGTGGCCTGTTGGGCAGTGCAGACACTGGCATGGAATGCGTGCTGTGTCCTGTTGGGCAGTGTGGATACTGGCGTGGAATGCTTGCTGTGTCCTGTTGGGCAGTGTGGATACTGGCGTGGAATGCGTGCTGTGTCCTGTTGGGCAGTGTGGATACTGGCATGGAATGCGTGCTGTGTCCTGTTGGGCAGTGCAGACACTGGCATGGAATGCGTGCTGTGTCCTGTTGGGCAGTGTGGATACTGGCATGGAATGCGTGCTGTGTTCTGCTGGGCAGTGTGGATACTGGCATGGAATGCGTGCTGTGTCCTGTTGGGCAGTGTGGATACTGGCATGGAATGCGTGCTGTGTCCTGCTGGGCAGTGTGGATACTGGCATGGAATGCGTGCTGTGTCCTGTTGGGCAGTGTGGATACTGGCGTGGAATGCGTGCTGTGTCCTGTTGGGCAGTGTGGATACAGGCATGGAATGCGTGCTGTGTCCTGTTGGGCAGTGTGGATACTGGCGTGGAATGCGTGCTGTGTCCTGTTGGGCAGTGTGGATACTGGCGTGGAATGCGTGCTGTGTCCTGTTGGGCAGTGTGGATACTGGCGTGGAATGCGTGCTGTGTCCTGTTGGGCAGTGTGGATACTGGCGTGGAATGCGTGCTGTGTCCTGTTGGGCAGTGTGGATACTGGCATGGAATGCGTGCTGTGTCCTGTTGGGCAGTGCAGACACTGGCATGGAATGCGTGCTGTGTCCTGTTGGGCAGTGTGGATACTGGCATGGAATGCGTGCTGTGTCCTGCTGGGCAGTGTGGATACTGGCATGGAATGCGTGCTGTGTCCTGTTGGGCAGTGTGGATACTGGCGTGGAATGCGTGCTGTGTCCTGTTGGGCAGTGTGGATACTGGCATGGAATGCGTGCTGTGTCCTGTTGGGCAGTGTGGATACTGGCGTGGAATGCGTGCTGTGTCCTGTTGGGCAGTGTGGATACTGGCATGGAATGCGTGCTGTGTCCTGTTGGGCAGTGCAGACACTGGCATGGAATGCGTGCTGTGTCCTGTTGGGCAGTGTGGATACTGGCATGGAATGCGTGCTGTGTCCTGCTGGGCAGTGTGGATACTGGCATGGAATGCGTGCTGTGTCCTGTTGGGCAGTGTGGATACTGGCGTGGAATGCGTGCTGTGTCCTGTTGGGCAGTGTGGATACTGGCATGGAATGCGTGCTGTGTCCTGTTGGGCAGTGTGGATACTGGCGTGGAATGCGTGCTGTGTCCTGTTGGGCAGTGCGGACACTGGCATGGAATACGTGCTGTGTCCTGTTGGGCAGTGCAGACACTGGCATAGGAATGCGTGGTGTGTCCTGTTGGGCAGTGTGGATACTGGCATGGAATGCGTGCTGTGTCCTGTTGGGCAGTGCAGACACTGGCATGGAATGCGTGCTGTGTCCTGCTGGGCAGTGTGGATACTGGCATGGAATGCGTGCTGTGTCCTGTTGGGCAGTGCAGACACTGGCATGGAATGCGTTCTGTATCCTGTTGGGCAGTGCGGATACTGGCATGGAATGCGTGCTGTGTCCTGTTGGGCAGTGCGGACACTGGCATAGGAATGCGTGGTGTGTCCTGTTGGGCAGTGCGGACACTGGCATGGGAATGCATGCTGTGTCCTGTTGGGCAGTGTGGATACTGCAAAGGCTGCCCGGGGTGCCACGTAGGGGACCACCCAACAGGGTGGCCGCCTTAGTGCCACAGGAAGGCACGCTAGTCAGCACACTAGTGCCCCCGGTCTAGGGACCAGGGGGTCAGTCGGCCGTGACACTTCCAGCTGTGGTGGGGGAGGACAAGGGTGCAAATACGCTCCCCCGCCCACACTGCAGCCTCTTGTCTGCTGCCCGTCTCGCTGTTTCCCGCCCTACCGCTTACCCTGCAGACAGCAGAGGGTGGTATGGGGAGGAGAAGAATCTAACTTATTGTTTTGTGTTGCAGGAGGAGTTACAGAGTTATCCGGAGTCTGCAAGGTACAGAAGGCTACTACATGCAGCAGCACATTAAGGGTGCTAAGCCAAGGATACCCAGGGATGTCTTAGCGTGTCCCCTGGAAGTACAACGGCGCCCCGTTAGTCCTATGGGCGGTTGTGGGCCTGAGCAACCGGGGGCTGCCTGGAACGCTCAGCCCCCTTTTGGGGGGCGTGAGTAAGTGCATGGACTGGCGGTCCACAAAAATTGGTAACCACCGATTGGCGACGGGCACGGTGTAATTTGGCTCATCAGGCAGGCAGGCGGCATAGGGGCTGGCCTGCCCTTGGATCGCCCGTAAGATAACCCACCATGTTGGCATATTTGTTATGCAAATAAACCTGCAGCAAATGTCTCCACTAACAAGGTGTCTTGTGGTTTATTTATGTATGTTGCTGTATGAGAACTGAGGAGTGTTGTCAATATTGGCATATGGCATGGGAATGTGTGCTGTGTCCTGTTGGGCAATGTGGCTACTGGCATGGGAATGCGTGGTGTGTCCTGTTGGGCAGTGCGGATACTGGCAAGGGAATAAGTGCTGTGTCCTGTTGGGCAGTGCGGATACTGGCATGGAATACGTGTTGTGTCCTGTTGGGCAGTGCGGATACTGGCATGGGAATGCATGGTGTGTCCTGTTGGGCAGTGCGGATACTGGCATAGGAATGTGTGGTGTGTCCTGTTGGGCAGTGCGGATACTGGCAAGGGAATGAGTGCTGTACATACGTGAGCATTGTAGCAGGATGTATGACATTACAACGCATGCTTTTACAGCGCATGCTTTTACATCGCAGTTTTTACAACGCATACCATTACAACGCATAGCGCTTTTGGGTGCTGGATAGTGAATAGTTTAATTTACTATTTCAACTCCAGTCCCCGTGGACACTAGGGAAGGTGTTGGATAGTAAATTAAATCTATTCCCTATCCTAGAGCGCCCCCCAGTGCAATGCGTTGAAATGGTTTGCGTTGTAAAAGTTGCGATGTAAAAGCACTGCGTGGTAAAAGTTGCGTTGTAAAGGATGTTTCCCATTGTAGCAGTATCAGCAACCAGGTGTGTAGTTCAACTGTTTCATGCGTAGTATGAAGGTGGTAAATTACCTGCACCTGTGTTCCTACCCTGAATAACAACCCTGATAATCTCAGATCTACGCCTTCCCTCCACCCCAGCACAGTGAGTAGACCCATGGTACTATGCGTACATTCCGGATGTGGTTCCACACCCAGTAATTCAATGACTCGTCTTGAAGTCCTTAGTAGTCTAACACACTACCCAAGTAGCATCATAGAATATTTTAATCGAACCCTCCAGCATGATTATTAGAATACTGGAATATTTGGGTAACATGTATATATTTTATACATACAATAAGATCATCCTAGCAGATAATTCTCAGGGTATTTTGCTTTCAGGTGCACACATGTAGCCAGGCTATTTGCTGACACAGATGCAGTGAGGAGGCCAAACATGCTCAATACTTCAAACTAGTATTATTTTTCGCTGTAGAGAATTTGCTATTTCAATTTTTTGTAACGGGGCCCGATCCACAGAACTAACTTAAGACAAAATCCTAAACTTACTACCATTTTGGTATTCACAGAAGGCATTTACTCATTTTGGTATACACAGAAGGCACTTACTCATCAATGAGTATGTGCCTTCTGTGAATACCAAAAGGAGTAAATGGTAATAAGTTTAGGATTTTGTCTTAAGTTAGTTCTGTGAATAGGGCCCACGGTAAATTGCATGAGACAGGCTCAACTCTGTGTCAGGCACATGTTGCATATCCTCCCTGCGCTCAGTGTTTTTTTTTTGTTTAGGGTGCTCCATTTCCGTACAAGGACATGGACGATATGCTGCTATGGAGAAATAGTGCTCCTGGAAATTGTGCCAGATTCAGACCTTCTGCAATACTTAATGACTTTCCATCCAGAAAGGTCTTTGAAAGCAAGGATTTCAAGTGAATGTGCTTAAAAAATTGTGTTGTGAGATACACCATGAGTCGTCAGGTTTTGTTTCCATATGTTCTTTGCACGCTCAACCCTCTTGGAGAGAGCTGGGCTCAAGCTTTGGTGAGTTAGCACAAACTGGGACTGACTCACAATAGTCTGGTCAGACCTGCTTTTGATGTTGGTTTTTGGGTTACTCCAATCCTTGTCACTTGGGATCTCAGATATGCAGTTTTATCAGGACCAGACTTCGTCTCTTCCTCTACCACCTCAGAGACCTTGTGGCTGGATATATCGCTCTGACTTCCGCATCCTGCTCGAAGCCAAATCTCATTTGGAAGGGGATAACTTCACCTTGAAACCCAGTCCTAGCTTTTCCTTCTCTGATGCATTTGTCTACCACTGAGCTGGCCCTAGATTCAACTTCAGCAAACCTCTTATGGCTGTGTATCTCCCTGAGTTCTCAGATACTCCAACTGAACTATTCTTGGAGATTTTAACTTCCATCTTGAAATTCAGTCTCATCCTGACCCTAGTGCCTTGCTCCATTCAGAAGGCTAGTCACGTTCAATAACGTATTCCAACGTTGAATCCATCAATGTA
This sequence comes from Lissotriton helveticus, assembly GCF_964261635.1. Lineage (NCBI taxonomy): Eukaryota > Metazoa > Chordata > Amphibia > Caudata > Salamandridae > Lissotriton > Lissotriton helveticus. The sequence continues at coordinate 1,656,708,104 of NC_136069.1, forward strand.
TCCACCTCTCTCCCTCTCAGAAAATTGGGCCTCTTCACAGTCTATTTTTCCTTCTTTTGCCCAGCGCTGAAGCTGCCTCTATTGGTACACACTGAGCGGTGCGCACCCTACCTAAGATCAAACATCTGTACTCCAACTGCGCTCTTGCCGCTACTCCTCTTTCTGTGGACTCCGAAGGCTCCTGTCAATATCAATGCCTGGATTTCCTTTGCTCTTGACCCTCTCACCCCTTTAAAAGTTTGTCACTCTCACTTCAAATTGTCCTTGCCCTGATATATAGATGATTTCCAGCAAGCCGTACACCACTGCAATGTCCTAGAAAGTAAATGTAGGAAGACGTATGTTACTCAAACTAAAACTCCATACAGACCAGCTAAGAACAGTTAGCACCGATGCGTTCATGCTGCCCGGATTGTCCACTAACCCAAATGCCATTGAATATGACAACAACTCCCCTTGTGACATTTTCTCCATAGTAAAATCATTACCACATCCTGCGGCTGTCAAAATAAATACACACCTTCTCTGGATCAATGTTCCAATCTTTCTAAATACTTTCTTGATAAAAATCTCACAATTTGTATTGATTTCCCTACTCTATCCTTTGTTGAGTCTTTCTGATCTTCTCTTTTAGCCTTCTATTTCACAATCCTGCTCTTCGTTTTCACATAATTCCCTTCTCTTTCCCCTGGCGACATCGCTGCTCCGTTAAACTACAGTGAATCAGACTCCACATTAGATCCCTGCTCAAGAGAAGTCTTTAATCCTGGCAGTGATACTGTATCTCCTGCCCTCTCTTTAAAACCTCCCACTGTTCTAAATTCTTGGAAACATGCTCTGGTTGTGCCTCTGCTAAAAAACAACAATTGACTGTACGAAATGTGATTATAATTTTGGTAGATGACCGCCCACATCAAGGAAAATCTTAGGGTGTACCCTCAAAGTCACTCAATTAACCTGAGCTCAACCACCTGGTAGCCATGGCTCAGAGCAGACAGGCATAATTTAGGGCAATGTTTAAGGTACTTATGTAGTACCAAAGCATTAACAAAGTCGACATGCCAAATAATAAAAATTCCAAATCAAATTAGTGAGTAGAATAAAATTTAATAAGCAAAATAACAACAAAACGACAAAAATTCAATAAGTAAAACCGGAGTTATGAGTTTCTAAAGATTTAAAGGAAAATGCCACCAAACAACGCAAAGCGCTAATGGTAATCCATGGTCATGGTGGATCGAGAGGTCGATACAATTTCAGGCTGACAGCAAAGGAGTGTGGTTCGGATACACCAATCAGGTTCATGCAGGTCAAGGTTTTACCTTCCGACTTAGCGCCTGATTTAAAGTTCGGCAGATAGGTTACTCCATCACAAAAGTGACAGATATCCCCTCTGCCGTATTAGAAGTGTCATTGGATATAATGCACTTGTAATACGGCAAACTGGATATCCGTCACGTTTGGGAAGGAGAAACCTGTCCGCCAAACTCGAAATCAGGTCCCCAGTCCTTTAAGTCCCAATCAACAACAGGAGTACACTTTTAAGACCCCAAGGGTTTATGGGAAGGCACCTAGTTACCCATAAGGCAGTGGCCAACAGCAGGGTCCAGTCCAACTTACACAGCAGGAAAAGGCCACTTTCAACTTGTTGTATCCCTTTGGGAAGACAGGATGTTAGCCAACTAACCATTGGAATCCACTTCTTTGTCTTGGATACAAGATGGAGCAGGTCCAGTACTTCAAGGCTCTTCAAAGGTCACAGACAGCTGGTCCAGCCCTCTTCTTATCTTCCACAGGTCCCTAAAGTGTTCCGATTATGGTGCCTGAGAATGCCACATTTATACCAGGCGTGAGCTACAGAAGTCTGCGATGAACCAAACCTTGGTTCTTCAGCAAGCAACAGGGGATCCACAGAAATTGGCTTGGCATCATGTTCTCTCTCTTTTAAAGATGCCCAAAGTGTTAGATGTGGCTCAATAGACCTGTCAAGCAAGATTTGACACTAAAGTGTCAAAAAGGATGCCTACAGCTCTCACCATGCATATTTTGCGGAGTTCAGAGGAGTCAGTCCTGCACATTCAGGTCAGCCTATTATTTGTTCCTTCGAGGCATTTCACAACCTTTTCAAAAATGATTCAAAACTAAGCACAGGCTGAAAGTTGGTTGAGACTTATGCTAATTAGGCTGCTGACAGTCCAGGCAGGTAAAATGTAATGTTCTAAAAGCTACCTTTTCTTCATATTTATTAGAAATCCAACTTAACCATTGATTTGGATTTTGAAGAACTGTAAAAAACAGTTATTTCTTTATTTTTCTAGCTGATCCCCAATTCCGACATACAGTATTAGTATTTTAATCAGGACTCTGGTTTTCTACATAGGAGAGCTAGACCTGCTGCTGTAACAACAACTTTTAGGGTCTAGTCAGTAGGCGCATAATACTATCAATTTTCTGTATGTCCCACTTTTGAATACCATATGTGGACCACAAAGCTCGAATAAGGGTGACTTATTAATATAAGGTTTTTACCAGTCAAAACTTTTTTGACAAGTTGCATACCATGTTTTGAATTTTTTTCAGGCTACAGAGGTAGGCTTGAAGCCATGTCTGCACTGCCACTGTAGTGGATGTTCCAATAGCTGCTTCAGTCCACTAGTGGCATTTATCTTCCAGGTCCTGGGTACACAAGGCACCATATACTAGGGACTTATAGGCAATTAGCACTATGCCACTTCAACCCTGTTTAAAGGGTGAGCCCAGTCACTGTACTACTGCTTAGCAGAGATGAAGGTCTAAAGCTAGCAAAAATATAAGGTCCAGCAAAAGTCGAAAAATCTGGGGTTACCATGCAGAAAAGGCATATTTCCTACACAAGCTGCTCCCAGCCAAGAGCTAGGGTAAACCATGCTCTACCTTGATAGACGTCCTTGCTCAGGTGATAGATTGTGGACAATTTTCCGCTTCTGCAGTGATTACATGTCTCTTCTAAGCCACTCTTAACCTACCTGTACCCCTGTCAGCTTGTGCCCTAGTCACTAACCCTGCCCATGGAGAATCATTCTGTTCGCCTGCAGCCCAACCCATCCACTCCCCCACTCCCATGAGGCGACTAACTTTAGCTTGCTCACATATGCATCCCAGCATCCCGATAGTACCACACTGAAGAACCGGGTTTTAAAACCCAACGGCGCCAGGGGCACGCCCAAAGTCTTCGGGTATCACCTGTCTTAGAATACAGAGACACGGGATACTTCTGAGTGGCGTCAAAGATCAAATTTATTGGCTGCAGCCAGTAACAGAAGTCCTAGAAATCATCACGGTATGAGTTCTCATGAGACTGCTCAATTTTATAAAGCAAGTCATCCCTTTTTATGCCACAAATCACATTCCCAGTGGCGTCACTAGGCGGGGGCGGGGGGTGCGGACCGCACCAGGTGACACCGTACATGGGGTGACACCAATCTGACTGGTTACGCTGTGTAACACAGCTCTGCAGCCTCGCCTCTGCTCTGCAAGCGCACCTGCTTAAAAAATACTGCAGTGTGCCCTGAGCTCGGCTTTCCTGACAGAGTCGGTCCGTGCACTGCCAGAGCCCCCACCTGCACAGCTTGGAAACAGACAGACGATGCAGGGGCCAGGGCACACGGACGCACGCACAGGCACCCCTCGCCCCCGCCTTTAATGTTTCATTTACATTCTGTCTCTTGCAGTTTTCCTTTTCTCGTTATAGGTAGGGATCCAGCTTTCAAAGTATGAATGTTTCACATTTCAGACTGGATTCGGTCAAATGTATTTTTCTCCTATTGGCACTTATCCAGATTTTTCAGTGATGAAGAAATTAAGTTGGAAGTAGTATATTTTCACTTTTATTTAAATGATAAACGTGCACAGTACTCGCACCGTGGTGTCTTAGTGTGTTAAGGAGACACATACAATAAAGTATATATTCGCCTGAAAATATTAGCATAACAGCACTAACAGATCCCCACACGTGCAGCTATGTAAACTTCATTTGGAAATCTTTTTTTAATCTCCCTTATGCGCAGCTATCGGCCGGCCATCCGTCAAGCGTATCGCAACAATAAGATAGTCTAGTATTTTTCAGCGTTTACAAATAAATGGAAACAGGGATCGAACTTTGGGAAGATAAGGGAATTATGCAGTTTTCCCAGAATCACACAGTTTGGTGAAATCCGGATTTGGAACTAAGGGGCAGATTTACAAGCCCCTTGCGCCTCTTTTACGCCGCCGTTGCGTCACTTTTGTGATGCAGCGGCGGCACAAAAGATGCGCCATGGTGCGGGGTATTTACAACGTCACGCATCTCCGAGATGAGTCACGTCTTAAAGCCCTGCGCCAGAGGGAGGCGTTCCATCGCAGGGAGGGCGTTCCGGCACAGGAACGCCTCCTAAAAGTCGCTGAGTGAAATCTACAAGATTTCACTCAGCCACTTTTAAGGCCATGCTGCGTCAAAACCCTGCGCCTGCTTGTAGCAGGCATAAGGATTGACACACCATTTTCAGGATAGGGCACCCCCGAGGGATGTATGACGTTACAACTAAGCATGGGCGGATTTTGCGGATTGGCAATCCGCGAACTTGCGTATTTACGGATTCGCAATCCGCGAAGATCCGCGAACTCTAGCGGACTTGCGGATTTTTCCGTTTTTTGTGTTGGCGCGTGTTCGCGCCGATTTTGGGACAAGTTCGCAATTGCGAACTTACTTTTCGGCTTGCAACGGCCGCGACTATGTTGTTTCTACGTCTGGTTTATCATCACAGGTTCACAGCACCCTCTGTTTCACCACTGCCACCCTCTGGGACACCCATGCCACCCTCTAGTACATCCTCACAGGCACCTATTAGGTTTATTTATTACTGTAGATTATGGTGGTTGAAAAAAGCTAGCACACCTGCCCTTCTTCAACTGCCATCAATTAATTTGTGTTTCATTAATGTGTCAGTAATTTTGAAAGTTCCAGTCTGGCTGGCACCTGCTTCCTTCCTTATCTGTAATTTGCTTTTTGTTGCAGTGAAATTTTTTTTTTACAGGACCTTTATGGTGCTATTCTATGAGCCTGCTGTTTGGGTCATAGCAGGGTCATAGAATTGTTGCAAACTCTGGAGGGGCCCATCAGGAAGCACTACCTTGAATGTTACTAATGTTAAGTTTGAACTTTTGCACCTGCTCATTGCTTTCATTTTAGCTAAAATCGTTTTTTTTGCAATTTCGCGCGTTATTTGGGGCGCGAATCCGTGCGAGATCGATTTCGGAAGCCGCGAATACGTGCGAATACAAAATTGTTTTTGTTGCGACGTGTATGTTCGCGTGATCTTGCGCGTGTTCGCGAGGCGCTTCTAGCTATTCGTTTGCCAAGTTACCCTATCGGTCGTACACGGGCGCGGCCATCTTGTTGGCGTGACGTAATTCCGTTTCCGCCCGCTATGTGTAATCTCGCAAAGTGTGCTGCTCGCGAGTACAAGTTCGCGCGTACTCGCAAGGAAAATCTCGCGCGAACTTACCCACGCGGTCGTGAACGGGCGCGGCCATCTTGTTTCTCATTCATTGCTATGGTTCTGGGCATGCTTTCTCTATCCTCTCTCAATCTCTGCCATCCTTTGCTTGTTTGAAGTTTTTTTGATCTAATTTTACTTATTATCTAACCCTCTATTTTTCTAGCTCTATATTTTTGTGTTTTCTGCAGCTTTTAGTTACTTTTAAACTACTTTTTTAAACTCTTTTATTTTCTTCTTCACTATTCTATTTCTTCTTTATCATTTAAGTTTATTTCTGCCCAGACCATGGTAAAGGGAGCCGGGAAGCACCCTGAGAAGGGGAAGGGTCCCGCACCCCGTGCCCGGCTCCCGTGCGGGCGTTTAAGGGGGGAGCAAGTGGTCCCGAGGGAGATCTTTAGCGCGGAGGAAGTGGCGGCACTGATCTTCCATGTCCAGCGCCGCCTCCCCAAGACGATCCTGGGAGGCGGCAAGATCGCGACCGGCTATGGCATCCGGGAGCGCCGCCAGCGGTGGGAGAAGGTGTGCCGGGCCATGTACAAGATCTCTGGGGTCCGGCGCACATATAACCAGGCCACCCACCGCTGGACCGATGTCATGGACCGGGAGCGGGACTTGCTGGACGCGCTCGGCGTAGAGGTCCCCGGGCTTGGTGAGTAGTAGTAGTAGTACATTTACTACTCTGTTTTATCCTGCTCTGTTATTTGCAAATCTTTGTTCTTTACCAAGAGCAATAATGCTGCCGATTACATTGAGGTAAATTATATTTCAAAATCTTCTATGCATTTCATTTTCAGGTGCACTGCTCTCCTTCTCAGTAGCCTTGCTTGCTACTATGCTTCTTTGTTTTGTATGTTGTGTTCAGAAGCATTTCATTGGCCTGAGAAATTATGTATCAGTGTACTGTAAAGAAAAGAACTGCGTAATGCTAGACAGTAAGGGTCATATTTTCAATTACCGGCGCATCCCTGCAAAGTAGCAGGGATGCGGCAGTAATTGTGTGCCATGCCACCACCACCCATTGGCCCAAAACGTCACAGAAGCCTTACGCATCTGTGCCGTAAAGGCAGCGCATTGCTGGAGTTGCGTGCCAACGATGGCGCAGCTCCAGCAATGCTCTGGGGTACCCTATCTCCCCAATGCTGCATCAAGCCGTACGTCGGCTTCAAGCGCGCAGGGTTTGAGTCATGCATCATTGTCATAAAAATGACTGATTGACATCTTGTAGATTTCCCTCAGCCACTTTTAGGATTCGTTCCTGCGCAGGTACGCCCTCCCTTGCGCCGGAACGCCCCCTGATGGCGCAGGGCTTTACAACGTGATGCATCGCCCATATGCCCATATGTGTTTTTTTTTTTAATATATACGCCGCACCAACACCATGGCGAGTCTTTTGTTCTGCCGCTGCGTCAGAAAAGGCACGCAACAATGGAGGAAAATCAGCCGCAACTTCCGCAAGGGACTTATAAATCAGCCCCAACAGACTGAAGTCCAGTGTCCTTCCTTTAGACAGTCACATGGCTATCAGAAGAAATAGTGGCGGTGGTGGCGGGTGGATTGATAGTTTGAGTATTCACTGATCTGCAAGCAGGATGGACTTTGTCTGTCACGTGTTGTGCACTACTGCCTGCAGTGCCAGGCCTAGGCAAACCTCTTTAGTAGTCTGTTTATTGAGTTACATAGGAACTTTCTAAGTCAACGTTCCGCAAATCAGGCAATACGAATAACGTAGTATACCACATGAGATAGATCCCGTGGAATAGTTGTCTATCTATTTGCTATTTTTCCAAAATATGTTGTTATTGTTCTTTTGAAATGTTTGATTTGGTTGAAAAATCTCATCCATGTTTTATGGTTTTTCTTTCTTTCATGTTGTACATCAGCTCCCCCCAAGGGCAAGAGGACACAGGAGGAGGGTGCTGAGGATGCAGGCCAGGATCGGGCAGGCGAGGGCTCCTTTGCTGGCCCCAGTAAGTTTACATTTTACTAAACAGTACCTATTTTTTCCTAGCGTTCCTCATTCGATTTTTTCTAAATCGTCTTTGATCTTCTTGTAGACTGGATATAAATTCTTATCCTGCCTCGAATATGATGACTCCCTGTGGTATTACTAGACTATTCTTATTAGTCTGTCTGTGTAGCTAACTAAGATTGGACATTTGGCAATTCCATTGGACTCCCATTATATTCAGCAATACCTCTATGCACTGTCTCCTTACTGACTAGATAGTGTGGCAGAGTCATTCAGCTCCCGAAGTCACCGATTATAGATCCCCAATGATCTCTAGATTATCGTACGCAGGACAAGAGAGTAGTACGGAGTCACAGCACAGTCAAGAAGTGTCAGAGGCACTCATGCTTGCAAAAATTCCAAAACCTTTAGCTCATCCACTCTAGTCTAGAGGAACAAAAACCACAGAGTCTATTTAAGTGTAAAAGCTTTATTAAAAGTAAACACATTTATTGAAATCTACTTTGTCATAAAACTATTTAACTGTAAACGGAAAAGTGGTTAGTGCTGACGATTAATTGGACACATTTCTTGTGGTCGAGCCGAACTCTCACCTACTTTGAACTTGATCCTGGTCGTGTTCTTAGGACTCAGGAGTCAAGCTTCTGTCTGTTAGGAGAAAAAGTGGTGCGTGTTAAAAATCAAAAGCAAGCATTCATCAGTTGTGCATAAAAGTGCAGCAAGACAACAGCCTTCCCTGGAAAATGGGACATTTTTACTATGGAGTAGACAGTCACAAATTATTACATTGTATTCTGTTTTTTTAACATTTCTCCTAGACCAAATATTATATAGTAGTGAGTGGTGTATTCTAACTTTCTTAAATGTACTTTGTAGGTGTAACATCTGGTGACGGGGCCAGCGCGGAGGTGGCTGATGTGTTGGACTTGGACTCGGAGGCCTCTGGGGAGGATGCGGCAGTAGAAGAGCTGGTGGCCGTTCCTGTGGGGGATCAAACGGTGGTGGCGGAAACAGGTAAGCTATATATTCCTTACTTATTGAGATTGAAGACTGCATAGTGTGCTTTCTGCACGGGTATATTACAATTACAAATCAACCAGGTAGTAGCCTCCTCGAAATGTACTTCGACTTAGCTGTGAAGTTTTTGGTGAGAAGAATCCCAATAAGTTCTTAGACGAACGTGATGGATGGGATGAACGAAAAGCGAAAGAAGGGTGTAAGTAAGTGGGACGCGAACTTGTATGATGGCTGGCAAAGAAGAACGATATGTGTTTGCTTGGACCCAGAGGTGGCTGGGAAGGAAAGAATATGGTATGGTGCATGGCTGGGTCAATGATGAAGCAAGGATGGGTGGAAGGACAGCAGCCTGGGTGGGTGAAACAGAAACTGTATGTGTGCGTATACTTTGAATGAATGGATGCCTGGAGCATGGTATTCTCTGACTCTTACATAGCAAATGTGTATCTAGAGAGAGTAGATGGTCGCCAGGTGAAGTAAGTGTTACCTTGAAGAGCATGTACCACCGCACCCGCACGTCCGTCCCAGTGCAGGGAAGGCAAGGAAAAGAAATTGTAAATGTGTCCAATACTACCATGAATAGTAGCAGTACTTTGTATTGCGTTTGCATTCACAGCATATATCTGGTTATTACGGTGGACACTCCGTACCTCTCTTAATAACTTTAGTTTACTTGTAGTACGTCATTCATGTGTGGGTGTATCACTGTGTTCACTCAATATTAAGCAAAGCACCTAAAGTCATCTCATCTGTCATTAAATACGTCCCATGTGAAGTGATAGATAATCAAATTAGTTAGCTTCTTCAGTTTCCTTTTCTAGTACTCATTTGCACTGTAGGGTGAAAGGTAAATTAATTAAGCAGTAGCCCTTGTAACAGAGTATTCTCAGTGCCACCCGTAATAGAAAAGTAATAGCTTCACCACCTGCATGTACTGGACCGGTACAGTAACGCAAGTCTGTCTCCATCATCATGGTGTGCAACTTTTTTTCTCGGGTGCAACTTCACTGTGCTGTGTCCATGTCATTCTGCCGGCTTGCATAAGATAACGTACCCATTTCCCTAAACAAGAGAGAAGAAGAAGAATAAGACTGGTGTACTGTCATAGTCGACTGTAATGGAAGTCCATAGTGGTCGTAGAATTAGTTCATTAAACTACCACTACTGTTAGAGCAAGGATGCAGAAGTGGGAGGGTTACATAGATACTGTCCTCAATAGTTATGTACTGTGCTTTCAATTTGCTACTTGTACTCTGTGACCCAACTTTCGGCTCAATCACTTTGTGTTATTAATAAGGAGCATTGGTTACAGACTATGTCTTTCTTTCTTCATATAGTTGCTCCTTCTTCCAAATCAACAACAAGGAGGGAGCAGGCTAGATTGGCCCGGCAACGGAGGCTGGAGGCCACAGTCGCCGAGTATCGGCGGCTGGTGGCCCTGGAGGAGGAGGAGGACACGCAGTCGAGCGGGGCAACATCTTCGACTGCATCCTCCTCCGTGACTAAACCAGCGGGACCGAGCCGGGCTAAGAAAGCCGACCGCCACCGCCAAGCACCCGAAACACCAGCTGCCCCCCACAGGAGCTGCAAGGAACGCCAACACCGCCTACGAGTCCGCATGTCCAACCTGGAGCAGGAGGTCCTGAGGTATAAGACCTTGGTTAAGGGCCTCAGCTCCGAGCTTGCCACCCTCCGCAAGGAGTATGATGCCCATGCCGCATCATGCACCAGCACCAGCACCCTCCAGTAGTGGAGTGTCCCTTGCCCTTTTTTTATAGACTTTTGGGGGGTGGGATTTGGGAGTTGGGATCGTTTTGGGACGTTTCAGAGACAATCGTTGGGGTTAGGGTGGGTGAGGGAGATTATTTTGTTAGGGATAAATAAATATATTTTTCAACTACTTTATCTGACCATACCTGTTTTTTACTGCTTTTCAGTCTGGTGGGTGGGGGGCGGGGGTGTAACAGTAACTTTGTTTTCCTGAACAGTCGTAGGACTTTAGTAGTACAACCGTCAAACTCTTGTCTACTCCGAAATAATACTCCATTATACTACCTCCCACCAAACGCTTATCTTACCTGTAATTTGTGTTAGAAATTAGGGCTAGGCCCAGGGCTGGCTCCAGGTGAAATGGGGATTAACGTTGTCATTCCTGGGCGGGTGACATTTCCTCATTGCGGTGTTACTAGTGGTGTGACACAGTGGCAGTTGCATGCCTATGGAAAAAAAGAAAACGAAACCTTGTTTGTACTCCTTACTGTAGCATTACAACGGTTACGGTACGATCGAGAAAATAGCAGGTGACAGTACACTAGAACAGTGCCATAATGTAGCCTAACAAATGGTAAAGTATTGCAAGTATAACTAGTACTTGCGTTGAATTTATTTGACATTGGCTACTACTACTAGAAGATATAGTACTGAAGCTGAGTAAGTCTAGAAGATATCCTCGTATTCCTTCACCAGCCTGTTGCTGCTATCACCTTATCCTCCCCAGCAAGTGTGTGGAATTATTGATGTCATTTTAGTCAGACATCAAGCAAAACAACACAGCCCGGGGGAAGAGGGTTAGGGTTTGTAAAATGGATGGGAATGGGGGTTTCTTTTTGGGTAGGTTTTGTTGAGAGAAGAAAAAAAAAGCAGAGCATGGACAAACAATAATTGAAGATACAGAGTTTACAGACAATCTTTGGTTACAAAGTAAAGGTAAGCACATGCAGTCACACTCATAGAATAAAAGACAACAATGGATACTGTATCTGTATTGCGTATGTTGTTGGAGTTGTCCTGTTGAAATTGGTAAGTAAGTTGCATGCAGCAAACAATTCCTCTTATTGGCGGCACTCCTCCATTCCAGCTGACGCTTCGTCCATCAATGTGGTGGTGACCACTGACAGAAGAGACACCCTGTCCACTGCCTGCCTGGCGGATGTTGACTGAAACCCGGCCTGTAATTATTGAACGGAAAACAGGAAGTGCTATTACAATACCACTGATAAATAAATAAAAGGTATGTACGCTGTGTGGTTCAAAAAGTCACACTTTGATGATGCCTAGCAGAAAAATGGTTACAAAACGTACTTTGAAAGTAACAGTAGACCCAAATACAGACCGTGGATTGTATTCAAACCACTTGCCTGCAAGCAAAAGTATCCATAGCCAGCATCGCTCCAACAGTGCTCTACAACAACAGAACCGCGTTGCAATAGAACCCCCCTAAACACATGCAATCCTGCTGCTAGGGCTAACCCTAACGAACCCTAACTTACAAAGTGCCAAAACTGGTGTTTCCTTATGGATTTTGTCCAACTAACTTCTAGCCGGTATTAGACCTTCCCAGGAATGCCCCAGGCAAGACCCGCCAACCCACCCGCAAAAAAACACCCGACACAACACCACCAAACAGCGAAAAAGCTAAATCTCATACTTACAATGTCTCTCGGCCTTCGGTCCAAACGCGGCGCTGTGCAGCTAGGTCGTCATCATCATCATCAATCATCATAACTCCTGTTTTCCACCACGGATTTCCTGAAAAGCAAATGCAATCAAGATTAGACTGTCGCAGCAGTGCTTCGACAGAGACCCCGGCCGCAACCCACCCACGAACAGCAGGAAGCCCCCCAAAACGCTACATTGAGCAAGATGTCTGAAGAAATGGCAAAAAAAAGGCTGTTCCTTATGGATTTTGTCCAAAACACTTGTATCCGGTATTAGACCTTCCCAGGAATGCCCCAGGCAAGACCCGCCGGCGCCAACCCACCCGCAAAAAAACACGCGACACAACACCACCAAACAGCGAAAAAGCTAAATCTCATACTTACAATGTCTCTCGGCCTTCGGTCCAAACGCGGCGCTGTGCAGCTAGGTCGTCATCATCATCAATCATCATAACTCCTGTTTTCCACCACGGATTTCCTGAAAAGCAAATGCAATCAAGATTAGACTGTCGCAGCAGTGCTTCGACAGAGACCCCGGCCGCAACCCACCCACGAACAGCAGGAAGCCCCCCAAAACGCTACATTGAGCAAGATGTCTGAAGAAATGGCAAAAAAAAGGCTGTTCCTTATGGATTTTGTCCAAAACACTTGTATCCGGTATTAGACCTTCCCAGGAATGCCCCAGGCAAGACCCGCCGGCGCCAACCCACCCGCAAAAAAACACGCGACACAACACCACCAAACAGCGAAAAAGCTAAATCTCATACTTACAATGTCTCTCGGCCTTCGGTCCAAACGCGGCGCTGTGCAGCTAGGTCGTCATCATCATCAATCATCATAACTCCTGTTTTCCACCACGGATTTCCTGAAAAGCAAATGCAATCAAGATTAGACTGTCGCAGCAGTGCTTCGACAGAGACCCCGGCCGCAACCCACCCACGAACAGCAGGAAGCCCCCCAAAACGCTACATTGAGCAAGATGTCTGAAGAAATGGCAAAAAAAAGGCTGTTCCTTATGGATTTTGTCCAAAACACTTGTATCCGGTATTAGACCTTCCCAGGAATGCCCCAGGCAAGACCCGCCGGCGCCAACCCACCCGCAAAAAAACACCCGACAACACCCCCAAACAGCGAAAAAGCTAAATCTCATACTTACAATATCTCTCGGCCTTCGGTCCAAAGTAACGCGCTGTGCAGCTAGGTCATCATCAATCATCATAACTCCTGTTTTCCACCACGGATTTCCTGAAAAGCAAATGCAATCAAGATTAGACTGTCGCAGCAGTGCTTCGACAGACACCAAAAATTACACACAAACCCCCGGAACCCCGCCAAAGAGCACCTCAAAGGCAAGCAAGTCAGCAAAAACGGCAAGAAATTTCCACCTCATATTTGGTCCAAAACACTTTTGTCCATTATTAGAGCTTCACAGCAATGGGCCCAAAACCGTCAACTCACCCGCAAAGAAGTACAACACCCCCACAAGTGCTGAGTCTTTCTTCATTGTGCGTAATCCAGCACTCTGCTTGGAGGGAAATCGCAGTCTGGAGGAGGAGGATAGAGGAGCATGTTCTTCAGAACTTGTGAACCTGAGGAATGTAGACTGCGGCACCTTCAAATCAATAAGCAAACAAGTGAAGACAGTTCTGATGATGGTCTTCTTTTTGGGATTAGGTGATTAAAGTTTGAATTAAATTAACTGTGCAAAACAAAGAAAGAGAGACACAAAGCACACAGGAATAAAAGTGAATAAGGACGAAAAAGAAAGTTCTTGATTGATTGTCTCATTTTCAGGGCTCGGTGTCAGGGAATAAGAACAAGATTTCGTCATCATACTCTGCGAATTCAGGCTGGATGAGGTCAGTGGCACCGAACAGAGAAAAAATCCCCTCATCTACGTTGCTGTCCTCATCGTCTTCATGTGGCGTGCTTTCTCGCACTTTGTAATCTGGTGGTATGAGGTGCTGATTCATCTTGATCATTGTCAGCCGCTCCACATTTTTGGGCGATAGGCGGCTCCGTTTGGCAGTTACAATGCCACCAGCAGCACTGAAAACACGTTCAGAAGACACACTTGCGAGTGGGCAAGACAAATAGTTTATAGCCAGGTTGTAGAGCTGTGGCCACAATTGTTTTTTGCCATGCCAATACTGCAATGGCTCCTCATTAAGAAAGACCACTGTTGAGTCATTCAGATAGTCCTGCACCATCGACTCAAGGTCATCAACTGTTCCTCCACTTTGCTTACTTTTTGCTGTGCCTGTGACATTTTTTAGAGAACCATACCCCATCAAACTTAGCCAATCCTCCTCCCCAGCCACTGTTAGTGTTGTCATTGTGTGTGGTGCAGATGATCCAGTTGCCGGTGTCTTTAACGGCTGAGAGGTCACTTGTGCCCCAGCCACAGGTGCAGAAGTGGATTCTTGTGACTGCGGATGGCCTGCTGATGCTGATGCTGATGTACTGGCTTCTCCTTCAATAACCTGCCGTTCTTTTTCAAACCTCTTGGCTGACCAGGCTAACCAATGTTTGTACTTTTGAACATCTGCATCAGCGAAAGGAAAGAATGCGTTGTCTGCCAGCGCCTTTTTGTAGCGTGGATCCAGAATAGTAGCACAAATGTAATGCTGATCTGAGTTGATGTTTTTAAGACGTTCATCACCACGTAGGCGATGTAATAATTTCTCAGACAAAATGAAATGGTTTTTTTTTTTTTCATCTTTTTCAAACTCAGAAGAAACCGCCATCAGTTGGTGCTCCAGTATGCACAACAATGGGATAGCTTTTCCCAAATTACAGTCCTCCTGGCTGACTGCACGCGTGAAGAACTCAAAAGGACGAAGCATGTCTGTCAGGCTTTTAACTATGGCCCATTGCGCCTTACTCATCCGCAGGTCCTCCTTCTGAGATGTAGCCTCTGTCAAGAAATAGTGATCGAGTACCGTATACTGCTCATGCAGACGCTCAAGCATGTAGAAGGTTGAGTTCCAACGTGTTGCCACCTCCTGGATGAGTGCTTTCACTGGCATTCCACGTTGAAGTAGCAGTCTCCGCAGATGCTTCCGGGCCTTAAAAGAATGGCTGAAATGGTTGCACATTTTGCGGCAGGTGGCCATTACCTCGAACGCTGGACTCTCTTTATCACTCAAGAATTTTTGAACTACCAGGTTGATACAGTGCGCCAAACACGGCACTCTAACATGGTGACCCTGTGACATGGCCTTAACTACATTGGCGCCATTATCCGTGGAAACATAACCAATCTTGCGTTTTAGGGGGGATAGCATTGACAACACCTTTTTGTCAAACTCTTCCAAAAGGTTTTCTGCTGTGTGACTTTTCTCCAAGGCAAACATGGCTAGTGTTGCATGTTTCCGAGCAGCTTTGAAAACTTGGTCCGGGTCAACACCTGCGTTTAGCTTTGCTATAACACCTGAAAAAGAGACCCAGTGTGCAGTGATGCACATGTAATCATCGCCTGGGCCACTGGTCCACATGTCTGTTGTCAGATGTATTGTGTGAACAGCACTCTTCTGCAAAGCTGCCCCAATCGCCTGCAGCACATCTTCATGTAGTGCTGGAACCGCAACTCTGGCAAAATAGAACCGGCTCGGAACCTTCCATTTAGGGCAGAGCGTTGCAACTAATTCAAGAAAACCTACCGCTTCTACAAAAGAAAAAGGTAGAAGGTCCACAGCTAGCATTTTAGCCAGCTTAGTGTTATACAGACGCGTCAGTGGGTGGTTGCGTTCATATGGCACGTCTGAAGTAAGCATTGTTCTAATGTTGGCCTGGACCAAGCATTTACGGGCTGATAATGACTTCGTTGACCCAATTTTGCTCGCTGGTGAACTTTTGTGCGTTGGTGTCTCACTCGCTCCAACACTCTTAGTGTGCCTCACATTGGGTGTGCTGCTGAGAGGGGTACTGGGTGTAAGGGAAGTGTTTGACACGTCTTCTTCCTGCTCGTCAACATCAGATGAAACATCAACGTTTCCTTGATTTTGGCCTTTCTTGATCGCAGCTAGGTGCGCAAACCATTGGACACCGTGCTTTCTGTCAAGATGACCACTCTGGCCGCCGGTACCATAGTTGCTACCTGGCTTACCACGACTAACTGCAAGCTTACAAAGGGTACAAATGGCAAACCTTGGATTTTTGGGACAAACAGTAAAGAAGTCCCAAACTGGGGACTTGAAGTGTCTGTGGGACCTGGAGGAGGCGGCGATACTGGTGGTGGTGGTGGTCATGAAGCTAATGCCAGATGAAGTGGAGGATCTGGATTGGCCAACTTTTGTACGTTTTCCACTTTCACCGCCACTAATTAAGGTCGAGGTTGACGCAGGTCTCTTCTTGCCAGAAAGAAATATGGAAGCGGGACGAGTTGGTGTACTACTTAACTCCAATGATTGTGGTGTTTCCACTGCCTCCTCATCGACAACATCATCATCATCATCATCACGCGCAGCAGCTCTTCGGGCTAGGGTCAAAATGTCTGTTTGCTGCATGCCCGCTGGGGCTGCAGTGACCTTTATGATGACTGGGTCGTCGTTGGCAGAGTCTTCATCAGCAGCAGTATCCGCCACTTCTTGTTGAGCCTCATCACACTCCATAAGTCTGAGACTTTGGACGAGCTTCCTTTTACGCTTAAGTACCTTTGTTGGATCATGGTGTGCCTCACTCTCAGACGGCTGTGGTGCTGGTTCCCAAGTTTGATCCGTATCATCAGAAGGAGGTGTGCTTGAAGAGGATGTAGACACCACCCTTGATCTCTTCCTTGCTAGGGTTGTGGAAGACAATGAAGGATCATCAGGAGGAGTGGCTTCCTCAAATGATACCTCGCCTTGATTGTCGATTTCCTGATGTGCCCCTACTTCGGGAGGAACAACTATTGTGGGCACTTGTTGTGACCCTCCATGCACCTCTGCATGCGCATCTCCTTGCGCTGCCTCTCCTTCCACATGTACTTGGGCTTGTACTTGCACATGTGATTGTTGTTGCCGCTGTGGTTGTTCAACACTCGTCAGATGAGCTACAACAACCTGTGTTGATTGAGGGACATTGCTGCTGCTTTCTTGCGATGAGCCAACATCACTGGTCGATGGTGATTGAAGAAGTATACTGGCTGCCTCTGCAGCACTCAAGGGCTTGGACTTAAGTTGGCGTGGTGGTGGTGGTGGCACTGAGCCCAATGGAGCGGGGGTGCTGCTGCCAGCTTGGTCCCCAGCAGATCCCGCTGCAGCTGCTGCAGGCATACTTTTTTTTTTACTCACAAAAAAAGGGGCGGGCGGCACACCAGTGTCCTTGGTAACTTGCTTCTTCTGCTCCTTACTGGCACCTTTCTTGCTAGAGGAGCTACGGGTTACTTTTTTTGGGGCCATCTTCTTCAGAGCAGGTCAGCAGGCAGCAGTTGCACGAGTTGCAGAGGGTTCTGTGTCCAGACGTGACGTCGCGTGACGTTATGCTGCACACACCGCTGCAGGACTTCTTCCTGGCACTGGTGGTTCTATTGAGTCTTCTTGTGCACCTAAAAGCAATGGAAGACAGAGGAACATCAGTTCAGTTATACACCCCAAAAAATCGACAAAACACAGAAAAATGAGCACAATCCCATGCCATCCATGATGTTTACATTGAAGACACCCCACAGAAAGACTAGGGACATGCAAGTATGCAACACTCACTACCCCTGGGCATAAGGGATGAAAAGTAGGCAAAATAAGTGCAGGCCTCAGACACTGCCTCTCCTCAAAATGGCCCCCTTACACCCCAAGCACATGTTGCTGCCTGTACCAGCCAGCACTCAAGATGGCCACCACCACCACCCACATGGCCAGTCCACATCAACAGTACACCCCCAAAAAACAGAAAAACAGCCAGAAATCACCACAATCCAATGCCATCCATGATGTTTACATCAAAGAGAGTGAGACAACACCACAGGCACACTCAGTCCATGCACCACCACCACCCCTGGGCAAGCAAAAGGCCACACCAGCAGCCCCCCAAAAACGACAAAAAACAATAAAATAAGCACAATCCCAGCCCATCCATGGCCTCAATTATGTTTAAATTCAAGAAGACACCCCACAGAAAGACTAGGCCCATGCAACACTCACCACCCCTGGGCAAAGGGCCACACCAGCAGGCCCAAAAAAACGACAAAAAACAATAAAATCTGCACAATCCCAGCCCATCCATGGCCTCAATGGTGTTTAAATTCAAGAAGACACCCCACAGAAACACTAGGCCCATGCAACACTCACCACCCCTGGGCAAAGGGCCACACCAGCAGGCCCAAAAAAACGACAAAAAACAATAAAATCTGCACAATCCCAGCCCATCCATGGCCTCAATGGTGTTTAAATTCAAGAAGACACCCCACAGAAAGACTAGGCCCATGCAACACTCACCACCCCTGGGCAAAGGGCCACACCAGCAGGCCCAAAAAAACGACAAAAACCAATAAAATCTGCACATTCCCAGTCCATCCATGACCTCAATGGTGTTTAAATTCAAGAAGACACCCCTCAGAAACACTAGGCCCATGCAACACTCACTACCCCTGGGCATAAGGGATGAAAAGTAGGCAAAATAAGTGCAGGCCTCAGACACTGCCTCTCCTCAAAATGGCCCCCTTACACCCCAAGCACATGTTGCTGCCTGTACCAGCCAGCACTCAAGATGGCCACCACCACCACCCACATGGCCAGTCCACATCAACAGTACACCCCCAAAAAACAGAAAAACAGCCAGAAATCACCACAATCCAATGCCATCCATGATGTTTACATCAAAGAGAGTGAGACAACACCACAGGCACACTCAGTCCATGCACCACCACCACCCCTGGGCAAGCAAAAGGCCACACCAGCAGCCCCCCAAAAACGACAAAAAACAATAAAATAAGCACAATCCCAGCCCATCCATGGCCTCAATTATGTTTAAATTCAAGAAGACACCCCACAGAAAGACTAGGCCCATGCAACACTCACCACCCCTGGGCAAAGGGCCACACCAGCAGGCCCAAAAAAACGACAAAAAACAATAAAATCTGCACAATCCCAGCCCATCCATGGCCTCAATGGTGTTTAAATTCAAGAAGACACCCCACAGAAAGACTAGGCCCATGCAACACTCACCACCCCTGGGCAAAGGGCCACACCAGCAGGCCCAAAAAAACGACAAAAAACAATAAAATCTGCACAATCCCAGCCCATCCATGGCCTCAATGGTGTTTAAATTCAAGAAGACACCCCACAGAAAGACTAGGCCCATGCAACACTCACCACCCCTGGGCAAAGGGCCACACCAGCAGGCCCAAAAAAACGACAAAAAACAATAAAATCTGCACAATCCCAGCCCATCCATGGCCTCAATGGTGTTTAAATTCAAGAAGACACCCCTCAGAAACACTAGGCCCATGCAACACTCACTACCCCTGGGCATAAGGGATGAAAAGTAGGCAAAATAAGTGCAGGCCTCAGACACTGCCTCTCCTCAAAATGGCCCCCTTACACCCCAAGCACATGTTGCCTGTACCAGCCAGCACTCAAGATGGCCACCACCACCACCCACATGGCCAGTCCACATCAACAGTACACCCCCAAAAAACAGAAAAACAGCCAGAAATCACCACAATCCAATGCCATCCATGATGTTTACATCAAAGAGAGTGAGACAACACCACAGGCACACTCAGTCCATGCACCACCACCACCCCTGGGCAAGCAAAAGGCCACACCAGCAGCCCCCCAAAAACGACAAAAAACAATAAAATAAGCACAATCCCAGCCCATCCATGGCCTCAATTATGTTTAAATTCAAGAAGACACCCCACAGAAAGACTAGGCCCATGCAACACTCACCACCCCTGGGCAAAGGGCCACACCAGCAGGCCCAAAAAAACGACAAAAAACAATAAAATCTGCACAATCCCAGCCCATCCATGGCCTCAATGGTGTTTAAATTCAAGAAGACACCCCACAGAAAGACTAGGCCCATGCAACACTCACCACCCCTGGGCAAAGGGCCACACCAGCAGGCCCAAAAAAACGACAAAAAACAATAAAATCTGCACAATCCCAGCCCATCCATGGCCTCAATGGTGTTTAAATTCAAGAAGACACCCCTCAGAAACACTAGGCCCATGCAACACTCACTACCCCTGGGCATAAGGGATGAAAAGTAGGCAAAATAAGTGCAGGCCTCAGACACTGCCTCTCCTCAAAATGGCCCCCTTACACCCCAAGCACATGTTGCCTGTACCAGCCAGCACTCAAGATGGCCACCACCACCACCCACATGGCCAGACCACATCAACAGTACACCCCCAAAAAACAGAAAAACAGCCAGAAATCACCACAATCCAATGCCATCCATGATGTTTACATCAAAGAGAGTGAGACAACACCACAGGCACACTCAGTCCATGCACCACCACCACCCCTGGGCAAGCAAAAGGCCACACCAGCAGCCCCCCAAAAACGACAAAAAACAATAAAATAAGCACAATCCCAGCCCATCCATGGCCTCAATTATGTTTAAATTCAAGAAGACACCCCACAGAAAGACTAGGCCCATGCAACACTCACCACCCCTGGGCAAAGGGCCACACCAGCAGGCCCAAAAAAACGACAAAAAACAATAAAATCTGCACAATCCCAGCCCATCCATGGCCTCAATGGTGTTTAAATTCAACAAAACAGTTGTATCATGCACCCATAACCAACCCTGGTCCTACTGGATACTGTGGCTACCCACAATATAATTTATTTAATTTTCTGAAAAAGTTCCAAAATTGTACTTGCAGCAACTGTAATGCCCCAAACAAACTTACTTGTGAAAGTTGATTTCTAATCCAAAAGTGATCCAAAGACAGTCAAAAAGGCCTCAAATCCAAATATCCAGCAGCACCCACAAAAAGTAATCCTTCCAGCTCCAGATCCAAATGAAAGTGACCAGGAGATGGACAAAGCACTGGGAGGAGCCTGCTGGACAGGAACAGGAAGTTGGAGACTGTGGGGCACTTCCTTCCTCCCCCCCCCCCCCCAAAATGGACTCCTTGCAAAAAAAAAGGCCATGCAAATGTCAACCTGAGGAGTGATTCTGATAAAAATCATAATTTTCTGAAGGTTTATCCTGTTTGCTGGTGATTTTCTTGTGCGAAATTGCAAAATCTCTATTTCGCAAGTGCGAGATTGTTCCTTTCCGCCGCAACTACATGTTCGCAATTGCGAACTCTCGCGAGGTGTGCTGTGCAAGGTGGCAAGCCGCGAGTACGTATTCGCGGGCGACAAACTCCCGCGGGAACACGCAGCAAGATCTAAAATGGCGCGTCACTCGCAAAGAAAAACAACTCGGCAAACGCTAAAATGACGGAAAGTGAACGCCGTGCACCACGCCGCGCGCCGCAACCAAGCAAAAAATCCGCCGCGAGCGGATTCACGGATTTTCGACAAATTCGCGAGCGTTCGCGGATTGCGGATTTGCCGAAAATCCGAAAAATCCGCGAGCGGAGCGGATTTTACGCCCATGCTTAGTTACAACGCATACTTTTACAACGCCTACCTTTACATCGCAAGTTTTACAACGCATACCATTACAACGCATAATGCTTTTGGGCGCTGGATAGTGAATAGTTTAATTTACTATTGCAACTCCAGTCCCCGTGGATAGTAGGGAAGGTTATTAGATAGTAAATTAACCTATTCCCTATCCTAGAGCGCCCCCCAGCGCTATGCGTTGTAATAGTTTGCGTTGTAAAAGTTGCGTTGTAATGGTAGTTCGTTGTAAAAGTTTTGTTGTAAAGTCTGTATACCACCCCCGAGCCTTGCTGGAGCTGCGTCGTGCCTGCGACGCAACTCAAGCAATACACCACCTTTACGGAAGCAGATGCGTCACGCATCTGTCCATTTTTGCCCCATGATGCGCCGCATTGTAAATGTGGTGCATCCATGGTGGCGGAGCCGTGACGCACAATTACTGGTGCATCCCTGCTGATATGCAGGGATGCGCCAGTTATTGTAGATCTGCCCTAAAGTATCCTGTTCCCACATCTTGTAATTTAGCTGCTGGATCACGCAAAAATGGAAACGTAGCATGAAACATGTTAAAGGCCAATAAAAATGTATTTCCCTTTTAAATCTGCAGGCACATGAATGTTCCAAAAGTTGTCATTTCCGATTTTGGAGTAATTTATTGCAAGAGGCTGACGGGGGACATAGGTAGACAGGAGGTGAATGTGTAGAGCCGTGAGAGTAAGGGTAGGTGAGGAAAGGTAGAGATAGGAGCTTGCAAGAGGGAAGGAGCAACAGGAAGTTAATGAGCAGGATTGGGAAAGGAGCAAGAAAAGTTAGGAAGAGAAGGCCAAAACAAAAAAGATGGATGCAAGAGGAAATAGCCTTTAATTTGCTTATGTGTTAGGAACATCTCTACTAGTCAGAAGGTAGTAGGAAGTTGAGGGAGTCGTTAGAAGCACTCCGGGATGAGTAACGTGCATTCTATTCCATAACAATTCAACTCTGTCGGCTCAAACTATTTTGAGAGTTTCATTATTAATTTCTTTACCAATAGTTTTCACATTCTGTTTTGTAGGTTTGAGACAATATTCCGACACGGTGCGATCTGAGCTATGATAAACCAAACAGCTTTATCAAGAAATGTATATTTGCTTGTTATTGATGAGTGAGAACCTGGCTTCAGCTTTCCTGTCCCCCACAGATTATGACATCTAATGCAAAATGTATTTGTATAGGGCTATGCAATGCTCAACGTGAAATGCTTATGCCAACTCCTCCAATTTTAGGGATTCATACAGACTAGAAGATGGAATAGATGAAATGCCTATATTTCAGATGATTTCAAACTAGGGTCTAGGAGATTTCCAGGCTATCCACATAAGGTAAACATCCTTAAAATTAATAGAACTAGAAATTAGTTACACAGCAGCTGCGGCTGCTAGCCATTACCAAGCAACTCCCCAGTAACGTGACTGCCCTTCACCTCGGCCGGGGCCATTTAGTATCCGAATGCCACTCGTAGCTAGGGCCACTGGAATTATGCAGCAGAGGTGGGCCACATTATGTGGGAGGGAGACTAAATTATGAAGAAAGAAAAGGGAAATCACCTGGTGTAATGTAGCATAATTTTTGATAGGGTGGTATGGTCCTGTTATTTGCCAACTGTGTCCACTGGCGGACTCAGAGCGGAGGAGTTCCATGCAGTAAGTCGTGAGGGGGTGACACCATGAGTTACCCGCACCGGGTGACACCGACCCTAGTGACACCACTGCACATTCCAGACAAATACCTAACATTTACAAACTGTCCAATCACATGTATCCACACCAGAGGTATCGCATGACGGTAAAACCCACTTTTCAGTTGCCCAGCCCATGATCAATCATCGGTCAAACCCAACATTCTTCTTTAGACAGGTCGAATGAACCCATAATAAAAAAGGCCATAACCCAATCATAAATAGACCATAAAGAAAGGAGCAGAAACAGGTGAGAGTAGGATAAGGCATTTTTGTGTGCAGTAAAACTTTATGATGTCCTGTGCTCTGATCCTTAATCTTGATCAGCTAAAGGGCAGGAACTGGTTTAAAAAGGTCAGCTTCAGGCAACTGGGTCAGTTCACTCAGGTCAAACAGGAGTCAGCACGAACTCGAGCTAAGGTGTACATGTCCTTAAAAGACTAGTTCAGCCACAGTCATCGGCCTATGTGAGGGCAACCACAAAATGGCTGCCATACACAAAATGGAACCCAAGGGTTCAGAACGAAATCCCTAAATACGTAGTGAATCCATCGGTCTAACATGACGAAAACACTCATACTTGCCGCACTAACTAGTTATGGTTCGCTAATATCAAATTCGTAACGATACCATGACCTTTATGAAACAGGTTCAGAATTCACGGAATCTCAATCATGGCGAACAAGGTGACGTGGCCCATTTCCTCCCATAGGTTAGACTGCTGTCCCCAACTTAGAACAAGCTCTGCCCAAAAGACTAACAACCAAAAGGGGCCACTGAGATCTGTCAGTGTCAGGAACCAGACCCCTGGCGACCACTGCTGAGTGGAGATTCCAGTCCGGTGCCTTGGGTAGGCATCACTTCCAGCCGTGGGGCCGGCTCAGAGTCCCCCGCTTGCTCCTCAGGTCCCTTTGGTCTCTTAGGTTCCTCAGAGTGGAGGGCCACAATTTCTGGTTGCAGTCATCCTCCTTCCACTCTTACTTCCGCCATCTCTGGGATGACACCCGAGACTGGCTCCTCAGCTCTACGTCCGTACCCTAAGAATGAACATGTGCCTGGCCTTCAAGAACTTCCTGGTGGACATGCCGTCCCCCTCAGGGGTGCCACACTCTGGCGGCAGTGCTTAATTTGAGCCGGGGCTTTCCGGTGCTAAGCCCCTGCACTTAATTGGTTTTCGGTACTCAGCACCAGCACCTAATTGTCAACACCATACTTAGAACAGTCCACCACATGGTGGCGCTGCTCATCTAATTTAGAGATAAGCAGAACAACTGTAGTTTAGGAATACAATATACATGAAAATTGCTAATATCTGCCTTCTGAACCATTCCTTTATCTTTGGGGACCTGAAATAATCTTAACTGTCGCATGTATGGTTGGTAGTTGTTTTGGCAGCGATGACCAGGGTGATGGGTGGTGCAAGCTGCAGTCGCCTCCTTGTCAGACCCTGGCACTTAATATTTTACAAATTAAGCACTGTCTGGCGGTGTCATGTAAGGGGTCTGCCTTGCTTAGGTCTCCTGTCCCCTGCGACTGCAAGAAGCCGGATGTATACAAACACAGTTCTACAGCGGTCTGCTCGCCCACTAAGGCCTGCTGCTGCCATGTTTGTGGGGGCTCAGACACATGTCTCACGTATGACCACGGTGTTTCACACAATTATTGGTGTTGGTACACCTCTTCCAAGACCCCTGGGGGTGTCTGGGCTCGAAAGCTTGAGGCTAAGGGCAGGGCTCGAGTGGGGGTACCACGCGGGTGGACTGCGTCCCCCCACTTATGTTACCAGAAGCTCGATTACTGTAGCAAATGAAGCCACACATTCACTCTTTGGCCTCTCTGGGGCGAGGTCGGAGCTCATTCAGAATGCTGCTCACGCGCTGGCTTCTCTGATGCAATCGTATCTAAGGGGTGAGTGAGGGGAGGCAATGAGTCTGATGGTGCAAGCCACCTTTCGTGACGTCACTTCCTGTTGTGACGTCAGCGTCCCCCACTTCTTTTTCTAGGACTTGTGCCCTGGCTAAGGGGCTTTTATGGGGGCAGAGGCTGCAAGGGACCGAAGAACCATTACAATAGAAGTGAGGTGGGGGGGGGGGAGGCTGGGAGGAAAGAAAGAGGGCGCAGTAGGGTGGGGGCGGGGTCATTTCCATTTCATTATCTCTCACATTTATTGTTTTCAGGTTTGTGGTGGGAGGGGTGCCGCCGCCTGGCGTTCCTCGCACGAGGCCTTACGAGGTGTTAGGAAAAACAGGTTCACACCGAAAAAGAGAGCGGAAAAAACTTCTGCTGTGCAATAAAACAAATCCAGAAAGGGGTAGAGAGTAAAAAAAAACAGAGCAGACTGGCTGGCCTTTAATTGGTTCCGCATGGCCTGTCTCACCGAGCCCTTGATACAAACATTTATCATTCCTTCTAGAACCTTCCATCCGCGGCCCCGCCCCCGCGGGAGGTCAGCTCATTCAGACCCGAATGAGTCCTGCTCCGGTGTCCGTGCCTGGAGGACGGGGGTGCAGAGGCCGAGGGGTGGAGCTGTCGGGAGGAAGCGTCTTTACTGCTCTGTGGTTTGGCCACTGTGAGACGCCACATCTAAGCGGTGGGTTACAGAGCAGCTCAGAAAGCAGACGGGAGGCTGCTCACGGGTCTGTCTGGAAGGAGGGCAGAGGCCAGGACCAAATAACACAAACCAGGGGTGTAAGGCAGGCCCCTAGAGCCACCCCAACCCTTCAGGGGCCCCCATTGAGCCCAAGACCAGTGAATATATGGTAGATTCAGGGGCCCCTCATCACATTCTGCAGGGGGGTCATCATGTTGTGTTAGGCCACTGACACTAATAGACAATATGTGACACAAACAAGGATAACAAGTCTTGGCAAACTCAATCTACCCTTGGGGTGCATTGGGGTCGCCAAGGAATTAACGTGTGGAAATCAAACCCCGGTAAATCGCTTTCCACACCTTGTGCTTTTATCCAGGGGGGGAATTACCTCTTGATTCTGAATTTTTGACATTGGAATAAGGGATATCGTGGAGTGGAGTTACTGCACCCACTTTCTGGACATTTTTACCTCTCTCTCACCTCTTATGTGGTCTCGCAGTATTATGTAGTCCTGCACAGCTTGTAAGTCCGGGATCAGAGGGTAAACACTGTATCCAGACCTGATACTTACTGTGGTGTCTTGGGCCACTAGGCCCTCATGCTGCAGAAGTGACCACACGGAGACAGTAGTAGGGTACTGGAACTGGCCCAGGGCAAGCATGCCCGGCCCCTTTTAGTTGCAGGGTCACCTGACTGGTGATGTCTGTGATAGGTGGATGTTCAGAGTGGGTCAACAGGAAGCTGAACACTGGAACCTGTCCAGCAGGACACTACATCCCTCCCAAACTTTAATGGAAAAGAAAACAAACAAAAGTCCAACTATAAAAAGCAAACAACATTACACAGCACCAAGGAGTCTCTTCTGGCCACCTGCCGGGCAGTGCTGGAGCTCTGGACCGCCCAGTCAGGATGCTTTAGTCCACCTCGGCGATGTAGTCCTGACGGACCTGGTCTCGCTGCGTCGGAGTCTATTTACACAGTTAAAATAGCGGTGCATCTGGAGCGGTGGTGGAGTCCACTTTGGAGGTCTTCTTGCAGGCGCTCAGGCTCCTGTGGACAGCCAACCTGCAAATACGGAGGATGACCTTGGTGGATGAGGGCTTTCCTTGGAGGCGATGATGCTTTCCAGTTCCCGATAGCCAAGCAGCTTCAGACTTGCCTCTCCTGCCTGGACTCCCCTCTCACAGGAGTCTCCTGGAGGGCCCTCCTGCCGGGCTGCCATGGGACCGTGTGGACTGTGCGGGTCTCTTGTGGGTCTGCACGACGGTGTCGCTGAGGAACTGTCAACAGGACCACAGCCAAATCGCTCATGCAGCCGCAAACAGTGGTGTCTCGGAGTATGAGTGTTCTTGCCATTAGGTCTCAGGTTCACATGCCTCCATCAGATGGTCTTTACGTTACCAGTCTTCGTCAATGACCTTCATGCTCCCAGTGCCTGTGGTGGAGGTGCTGCAGACACATCTCTCCGGTTCGGATTCCCCTCTCACAGGAACTCTGTTGAGGCCCTTGCCCCTGGATTGCCACTTGACCACATGGGCTGTGCGGGCCGTTCTTAGGCTGTGCTGAGGGGTCACTGCAGAACTCCCAACAGGGCCACGGCCAAGCCTCGTGAAACCCCAAGGGTGGGTAGTCCAATGGTCGGGTATGCTCTTCGGCAGGCTTCAGGTTTATGGGGCAAACAGAAGGTTGCTGGGTGGCTAGCCTCTCACGGTGCCAGGAGTGCCTCGTTGAACTCCACATGTCTTGAGTGTTTGGATCCACTCTGGTGGTGTGATGCTCCTTAGATGTTCTTGGTGACGATGTCTTGAATGATGAATACAAGACTTTCTTTCAGTTGGGCAACAGGTGGCAATCTCTTGCTTTCGGTGAGTGAGGAGCACTGGAGGGACCTCGTGCCCACTTACGGTTGTCTTCTGGCAGGTGCACTTGCTTTATTGTGGTGCCACCGATGCCAAGCAGCTGGTGATAGGTGAGTGGATGGTCACACTGTGAAGTGTGGGGCCTGAAAGCAGATGGCGCTTGCTAGCGGCTGATGGTTGGTCCTTCTGCGAAGCTGTCTCCAGTGAGGTCTCTGCACCCCGGTGGCTGGCATGTGCTGATGAACACCTTCTTCAGTGCTGGCATGAGTCCTCTGTCCTGTCACTCTTCTCCTTTTCCCTCTTGCATACCTGTGGTCATTGTTTTCCCTGTGGCGTCGTGCCACTCTCTTCTCCTCCCTCCGACCAGGTTCCTCACTCGGATGTGGCGTCCTGCCACATGTCTCATGTTTGCGCCACATGGACATCTCGCTGGTCATGTCCAGTTCTTAGGGCTTTCTTTACTTGCTGCAGAACTGTGGCAGGCCTGTCCTGTCGCTAGGACATGCATCTTCTCCTTGTGGTCCTTTCGTGAGCCCCATCTCCTCCTCAGGGATTTTCGCAGTGCTCCTCTGCCAGGATGCCAGGTTACCTCTTTGCTTGAGGGCGTTGTGCGTGCGCCTCAAGCCTGCACCGTTGTGGCACCTGCTTCTGCCTCCGTTCAGGCATGCTTAGCGGGTCGGTCACTTTGTGTGATGTGCTCCTTTGTTGTAGAGCGATGTGACGTCTGGCCGTATGTCACAAGTTGTTGGAGCACATGTTGCTGTGGCAGCTTGCCACGTGGAGAGTGCAACTCTCCTCTTGCCTGTCTTGTGATGGAGGACACTGAGCTATCTTTTGGCCCACTGTGGGGCATCGCTGGTGCGGTGGAGATGTGGAGACTCTCCTAGCTGCCTTCAGCATTCCTTCTCTTCAGAGAGGTCTCTCTCTCCTGGGCTGCTGCCCATGCTGTCAGATTTGATGGTGCGGCCCTCCGCGCACCTCTGACTTTGCACTTGCGGTTCTCCATCCTGGGTGTCCTTGGTTAGCGCTTTATTTGCTTTTTTTCTAGCTAGTTGTGTTGTGCACTTACCACTGGAGGATGCGGTGCACTTTTCTCATTTGCGGTGGCGTAGGCAGCCACTGTGGGCACACGCTCTACGCATGATGTCCTCATGCTTTATGTGGGGCTTGTTGCATTGTTAGGCTTTGCTGCTGGGCAAAATTGTACTCTTGTCAGCTCTCTTGGCTGGGAAGATGTGGAGCTTCTCGTGGGGATCAGCAGAGTTGTGCTGCGCCCAGGAGCAACAGTCCTGCAACGGGCCGTTCGTGTTCCTAGATTCTCATCTGCGCTGTCACATCAGGCTTGGCCATGTCTCTGCAGCGGTTTAGTCTCTCCCCCTCTCAACTCATTTGGCAGGCCCAGGATGTGTGTGGCTCTCTTTTGAATAGTCTTTTCCTGTTGCTGCCTCAGCCTTACGTGCGGGCTGCTCTGCAAGATAGTGCTGCTGTTCTTGCACACCGCTTCTCCAGTGCTGCAATGGCAATAGGCGGCCAGCAGGGCGTAAGTGGCGCTCTCAGCACCTGTCCTGGCTGTTTCTCACAGCCTCTGTCTCCAATGGGCTAGAGTTTGTGAAATGCAGAGGTGCTCCCTTCATGTACTCTTTGTGCATCTCTCTCTCTCCAGGTGTTCTTTATCTCTCCCCTTTGAGGGGCATGTGGTGCTCTCTGCTCCCTCTGGTAGTGTTGAATTAGCACTCTGGGCCGCTGCAGCCTTAGCATTGCTGCTGGCCAGTCCTTTGCTAATGTGGTAACTTTTACTGGCCAGTGGGTGGTGCTGTGGGAGATTAGAAGGAGAGCACTGCAGCTGTTCCACAATGCTGCAGGCCCCGTGGGCGCTGGAGGTGCCAATATGGGGAGGAACACTTTGTGTAGGTGCAAGTGAAGCAGTGAGGTGAGGCAGATATTTTTTCATCAAGAGCTCTTTAACTTCTGATTTGAAGAGGACAGAAGAAGGTATTACCCTGACTTCGGGGGGAAGCAAGTTCCAGATCCTTGGCACCATACCTGAAAATGATTGATTATAGGTCTTTTTTTTCTTTCATTTTTGTGGTTTGAGTAAGAGGGTGCTGGCACTTCTGGAGGCTCTTGAACAACATGAGAGCTCCAGTTTCTGAGCGAGGTACATCGGCGTCTTGAGGTGGATAGCTTTATGTGTCATGCATGCAATTTTCAGCTGTATCCGAGCTTCATAAGGGAGCCATTTCAGAACAAGCAAGTCCGGAGATATGTGGTTGAATTTTTATGTGCCCGTTACAAGCCTGGCCACAGCATTGAAGGTCACCCTAAGGGGAGCCGTTTTCACTCTGGGCAGGCCACACAGCATAGCACTGCCATAGTCCAGCTTTACAATCACCAATGCTTACACTGCGACCTTTAGGTCATGAGCAGGGAGATAGGGTTTGAGCTTCCCAAGGATGCTGAGTTGGAAGATCGCTCCTTTAGCCAGAGGGAACTGATGTGTTTTTGCATTTTCAGACTCTTGTCTACTATGATACCAAGCGAGGATGCCGAGTCCGCGAGGTGAGGTCTGCAGTTAACAGCTGTAAGCTGATCAAACCATTGTTCAATGTCCGGTGATTGCTTTTGGGGTGAGTTAAGGAGGAGTTCTGTTTTAGAGCATTTAGTTTCAGGTGGTTCAGTGTCAGCCAGCTTTGTGTTTCCAGCAGGACTGAGTTGAGGGGCTGAATGTCCTCTAGGGAGGCGATCTTCAGTTATAATTGAGTATCATCCTCATATATGTGATAGTGAATGCAGGATGATTTCAGCAATTCTGTTAGAGGCTCCATGAACGAGTTAAAGAGCGTGGGAGAGAGTGCTGAACCTTGGGGAACCCCTAGCGAAACCGGTGCAGGATGGGACACGGATTTGTTCACCATGAAGCGTTGGGCTCTAATCAGGAGGAACGAAGAGAACCAACAGGCCCAGACAACCCCATCCTGTGTTGCAGGAGGTCAATTAGAGTATCATGTTTGACAGTGTCAAATGCTGACGAAAGGTCAAGAAGGATCAGTAGGCATGAATCATTGTGGTCCAGCATTCTTAACGTGTCATCGACAATGTGCGTTAAGGCCGACTCTGTGCTATGGCCCGAGTGGAAACCAGATTGGCATTGGTCTAAGAGTTGGAAATGGTCGATATGGTTGCAGAGTTGGGCAAGCACACATTTCTCCAGGAGCTTTGCTAAGGTGGGGATTTTGGAGATTGGGCGGAAGTTATGAAGGTCCAAGGGATCCGCAGTAGGTTTCTTTCAAATCGCAGTCACTTGACACATTTTTCGGCAATCTGGAATTGCACCTTGCCGCAGTGATGCATTGACTATTGTAGTCCACAATGTTAGTGGGGAGGATCTAACTTCCAGGAAAAGGTTCGATGGCAACGGGTCATTGTAGTGGTTGGAAAGTTTCAGAGTCTACAGCGTTTTGGGTATAGCGCATTCATCCAAGGCTTGGAAGAGACTCCAGGAGGCCTTGTTTTTGGGGAGGTGTGGTTGCCCCGGGACCTTGTGCGCCCTACCAGGTGGACATAGGGGGGTTGGTGGACTGATTGACAGGTGGTTACAGGCCGAACATAGTTCGGTTTCAATCTTACTGGTCTTATCTGTGAAGAAATTTGCCAATTCTTTGCAGTTGGGCCATGTCCCTTGACCCAGTGATGCGGAGTTCGGATGACTAATGGCTTGGGACTTGATAAGTTTTGACAGTTTTTTGGACGTTTTTTTGCTTGATCTAACTGAGTTCTGAAAAAGGTGGCCTTCGAGCATCTGATGCATTTATTATAGGTGCTTCTCAGGGATCTTAGGTGGTAGAGATGCTAAAGGAATGGATTGGACCGCCACAGCCTTTCAGCAAGTCTTAGGTTTCTTCTATCTGAATTAAGACTATAGGTAAACCATGGTTGGAGAGTTTAGAGGAGATTCTTTTGAACTGTAGTGGAGCGACCGAGTCTAGTACATTCAGCATTGTGTGATTACAGTGGGCAGGTAAGGTAAGGTTGTGAACATCCAACATGTTCGGTGGTGGGGGCCGAATGTTATCACAAAGAGCAGTCAGATCATGCGGGTTGATGTTCCGTAGGCAACATTTCAACTGTTTTGGGTGCTTGGGCTGGGCTTTACTTGTTCTTACCAAATCTAGGATACGGAAGGTGGTGCAATAGTAATCTGTCCAATCACACGGGAGGATAGCATCCAGGAGGATGGAGTTGGGCTTACCAATAACGAGATCTAAGGTAGCTCCTTTGATATGCGTGTGGCTGTCACAGATTTAGATTAGGTTGAGGTCAAGAAGGAAGGATTTAAGGCTATTGACCACCCCATTGTTTACATCATTCCACTGAAGGTTAAAATCTCCCAGGAAGATTTGGGAGCCGTTGAAGTCTACGTTGGCTGAAATAATGTCCATGATCTGTTCCGTGAAGGGAAGGTTGTAGCGAGGGGGGTGGTAAAATGTTTGCAGTTTGCAGGAGTGATTGTTGCCCCCAATCACTTCAATGCATAGGTATTCACAGGACGGCAGAAGGTCACTGTACTGCACAATGGGCACCCTCTTCATTACCATGCGGTCGTTACTGGAGACAGATGCAGCCTTGCGTGGAGCAGTGTCACACAGCGGGCCATGTCTCCTCTTTGCCACAAATGAGGCAGAGGGTGCGGGGTGAGTGCCATTCGCTGGCTTCCTTTTCTTTGCTGCAGAGAGGATGTCGGCAGGCGGAGGCGGCCTGCTGGAGTGATGCTGGTCAGGTCGTGCTGGGAGGCTGTGGGATCGCTGGGGAAACCGGTGCCAGTGGGGTACACAAATGTTTGTTCATTTCTGACGCACCTCAGGGTGCTTTTCAAACCCGTGGAGTGCAGGGTTCTGGCTTTCTCATTGTTCTGCGGAGGCATTGGGTTGCTCCTTACTTGCGAAGGAGTCCTCCTGGATCGAACCGCAGCAGCTGACTCTTCCGGTCGGAGTTAGGGCCCGATCAGGGCAGGTGCAGCCTCCGTTCCTGCTTTGCATTGTTGGCAGTACTTCCCGCTTGGTGCTGGATGGAAGAGTGATGCAGACAGTTCCTGTCTGGATTTGCAGGGCTGGTGCCGGCAGAGAATTTTGCCCACAATGTGCACGGACTGGGGAGCGCCACTCACCAGGCTTCCACATCTCTTTCTGACACTGCACCCTTCACATCTTTCCGTTAGGCAATGGATCAGTGGTGGATGCCTCACTTTGGGGGCCAGCATTCAGTATTCGTCGGCTTCTACCAATAGCGCTGCTTGCCGTCTTCTTCCTGGGCAAACGACAGTGCCCTTGCAGAGTTGTCCTCCTCTTTTCCCACAACTGATGGCCGTCGATAGCACGGCCTGTGAGGTAGGGTAGAAACAGGCTATTCCTTCTCGTTGAGGAACATGTGCGCCCCATTCTGCAGGCACGCGAGGCAGACCCGCCTCATTACCATTATGGCCACTAGGCCCTCATGCTGCAGAAGTGACCACACGTAGACATAAGTAGGGTACTGGAACTGGCCCAGGGCACATTCGACCGGACCCTTTTATTTGCAGGGTCACCTGACTGGCGACGCCTGTGATGGGTGGGTGTTCAGAGTGGGTACAACAGTAAGCTGAACACTAGAACATGTCCAGCAGGACACTACACTTACAACATTGCGAGAACGAGCCACAGGCTCTTCCTGGTTGAAATGAACACTGCACATTCATAAGTGTGGTGCTTCGAAGCGCTATTTAGCCAGTTTCAAACAAACCAGTAAAATAGGTAAGGCACAAGGTGGCAAAGTGATTTAGCCAGGATCACACAGTTCTATTTAAGTGATAAAGCCAGGATTAGAACCAGATCTCTTGCTTTCACAGTTAATCATCAGAGCACATCTGCTGCTGGAGAATGTCCAAGGGGACACGGACGTTGAACATGGCCCATAGTGCAAACAGGGGATGGAGTCAAAAGCTGGGTGGCTCACAGGAGTTGGAAGTGACAGGCAGGGGTGCAATAGAGGGGCCCCTGCAGCAAACGCGCTGCGGGGGGAGGGTAGAGTTCCTTGTTTTTGAAGGGACGCCCCTCACTTCCTGGAGCCATGCTCTTGTATACTTTGCAGAATGTGTGCAATAGTATGGACTAAGAAATAGGTAAACGCTCAGGTAAGTCACTCTGCTTTCCCAAGCAAGCACCTGCAGCATAGGGGGGGGGGGGGGCGCACCTGCGGCATAAGGGGCAAGGGGGCAACCCTTCTTACTAATTTTGGTATTCACAGAAGGCATTTAGTAGAAATAAATTTAGGAGTCCTAACTTTACTACAACTAAACTCCTTTTGTGAATACCAAAAGTCGTAAAGTTAGGATTTTGACTCAGTTTAGTAGTAGTAAAGTTAGGAGTCCTAACTTTACTACTACTAAATGCTTTCTGTGAATACCAAAAGTAGTACTTTAAGATTTTATCTCAGATTGTGTCTCAGTTTAGT
Organism: Lissotriton helveticus; assembly: GCF_964261635.1. Lineage (NCBI taxonomy): Eukaryota > Metazoa > Chordata > Amphibia > Caudata > Salamandridae > Lissotriton > Lissotriton helveticus. Next base: position 1,656,742,240 of record NC_136069.1, read on the forward strand.
AGTAGTAAAGTTAGGAGTCCTAACTTTACTACTACTAAATGCCTTCTGTGAATACCAAAAGTAGTACGTTTAAGATTTTATCTCAGATTAGTACTGTGAATCGGCCCCTTCGTGATCTGAGAGATGACGGGCCCCTCATCACATTTTGCAGATGGGGCCCATCATTTTGTGTTCCGCCACTAGTGACAGGGTAGCCAAATTTCTGCTGCCCACTGTGCAGGGCCTCTGTCTGACAAAAACATGATTGTATCTGTGGATAAGTGAAATGTTGGCACAGAAGACTGCATTACTGATTCGGATACAAAATGTGTCAATTGTGGTTACGAAACGCGTCAATTGCGTGAGGAAATCTGTGTAACACTACTTCTGTGACCTTCCCCTCACCCCTGTGTGCACTCGACGCTTGGGGGCACTTTTGTTTTTTTGCATTTTTTTTATAGCGCAACCTAGGAAAAAGGTATTGGAGTGCTTTACATTAGCTCCAATTACATTACAAAATATGGTATTTTTTTTCTCTACAGCAGGACAGCAGGTTTCTCAAGGCCACTGCTCTGCCTGTTCTATAAGGTAACAGTCAGTGTTCACCATGTTTCTGAGCATGACACACTTCCACTGATGCAACTCTTCAGGGTGTAAACGATCTGTGGTGAGGATTCGGGAAGGGCGTAATATTCCGTTCTGAAGGGGTGGGAGCACACTGCTTCACCTCCCAGCACAGTTCACCCCATTGCATTATGGTAAATGCAGTTCAGTTTAAATGCTTACTTGAGTTTTTGCTGAAGTGTTTCACCAAGGCTGGTGCAGGTTAGTGCTGTCAATCTCTAGACACATGTGTTTCTGGATATTATCCTTCATCAGTAGAGATAAAAAAGGAAATGTATCTGGGGTTGCTGAGCAGGCTGCCACAATCCTTTCAGGTCTCTTACCTCTCACAGGCGCACAGGTGCCTCTCCACAAGCTCGTCAGCTCAATGGCTCAAGGGAGCCTTTTCAAACAGGAGGGGGATGGGAGCACACTGCTTCACCTCCCAGCACAGTTCGCCCTTAGCTTTATGGTAAATACAGTTCAACTTGGTGAAACACTTCAGCTAAAACTCAAGTAAACATTTAAAATGAACTGCATTTACCATAATGCTAAGGGGTGAACTGTGCTAGGAGGTGAAGCATTGTGCTCCCACCCCCCTTCTGTTTGAAAAGGCTCCCTTGAGCCATTGAGCTGATTTGGCGTCCCCTAGTGCCCTTTCCGTTTGCTAGGAGTACATCTGGTGAGATTTTTCTAATGCGCACGGTCATGACCGTTCGCGGTCAGAAGCCTGCCGCTCTAGTAGAAAGGTACTTGAACAGCAGCAAAGTCAATTCGAGTAGCTGTGCCCTCTGGTGTGCCACCTGGTGCGGTTCACACTTATTTTTCACCCCGGAATTTGCGATCAGCGGTAAATCACAGAGCGAGCAGCACAACATGCCGATTTCTGCCCGTAGTGGAAATCCGCGGAATCCCGCAGAGTTTTTATGTAACTCCACGGAGTAAAATTCTGTGAGTTTCACCCACCCCAAGTGAGGATCCATGCTGTCCCGGCTCTGTGTATAAGGAGGCACGTGTAACGTAAGCCTCTGCTGTGCCTTTGTATGTGTGAGGGGAGCTTGCTTTGCTGTTTTCAGTGCCAGCCCTCTCATGCCTGAGAGAATATTGCACTGAGTAAAGCTTACACTACTGCTGCATCTCTTCTACGCTTGATGAAAGCCTGCAGTGCTACTTCAATGTGCTGAGCCTTGTTCTGAATGCAAGGATTCCTGCACTGCTGCTGCCCCTTCTGTGTCTGCTATCTTTGATGAAAGCTTGCACTGCTATGGTCTGGGCTGTACTTGCTGTATGTACGAGTGTGGTGGTTGCACAGCAGTTCTTTTTGGTGCTGTACATGGTCAGCATGTGATAGAATCTTGCACTGCATGCCCCTGTGTTATAATACCTCTCTGTGGGGTAAAATATACACTGTGGTCGACTGAGCTGAAGCTGTACAGCATGTGTTGAGAAGCTCGCACTGATGAGTGTGATGTGACAGAGTGATTTTTCACCATTTTTAATAACAGAGAGAAGTGGCTCACCCTGGTGAAGCTCTGTTGTTGGAGGAACAAGATGATGCTGTATTAAAATCTGGATTGATACTTGATTAAATCTGGTAACAGGTCACCCAGGAGTTGTACCATTTCTAAAACATAAGGAGATTGCCATTACAAGTCAATTTAATTTTCCAAGACTTTTCTCACTAAGGATTCAGCAGAGAGGATATATATCGAATTGTCGTTATATGTAAAGCATGATGAAGTGTATTTCTTAAATTCTATGGGTAAAAGAACATATTGGTAAATGTACTGAAGAAGGTGGATAAGAAACATTACTCTACCGAAACGTATTGACGGAAAATTTGTAATGTAATCTGCCAGCACTGAATAATTATCTAAGGAAAAATAATGAATGATTATATAGTAATGAATCCGGCCTCGTTTTAATTCTTCCATGGTCTTCTGAAGTATGTCTTAAGTTGTTTATTATGTTGTAAAATATTTATGGAATCAACAAAAGCGGATTGTAAAAAATTAGAACAAAATTATTATTTTTATATGTATATAGGATGTCCATGTGGTTTCTTGCACAGTGTTCACATACTTGAATGTTGATATAGGGAAATGTGCGTAAGTAAATTTATCTTGGATCGATTATCTCCTTTGGGAGCGTTTTTGTTTTCGCCATAAGGTAAAGAGCCATTGCCTGAAAGCCCTCTGCCCAGAGCATAGATGGCACGGAGAATGTTAGTGCCAAGACAAATGTTGCTTTAAGAGTTTGCCATTTGGCATTAGAGTCTGTACATTATACCTTTAGCAATATAAGCCCTCAGACATGCTACTAGAATTGTATCTTCAAAGATTTGAGAGTCACCCAAAATGTGTCAGTTACTACCACAAATCCAGGGTGCCAGCTTCAGCAGTGGCAGACTCATCAAATGGTTGGCATGGCCCCAGCCCTTGTGGTGCATTTTAAGACGACATGGGCTTGCAAAGGTCATTGAAGGAGAGAGGGCTTGATCACACATAATGAGTGTGCCTCAAGATACACCTCACCACTTTGCACATTGTCCTAGTGAAACACATAGATCACTGACTGGACATTACTCCAGGGCTGCACACCTTGCACTGTTTGCTCAATGTCCCTTTTAAGTACTTTTATGCAGTTTACACAATGTCCCGGTTAGGCACATTCTTAATTTAGACATTTCACGTTTGCATTGTATAATATTCCAGTAAGGCACGTATTGTACAGTTAGCACAATACATTCATGGACCACACACTATCTAGTCTGAATAACGTGCCAGCAAAGCACACATTGCCCAGTTCGCACAATGCCCAAGTGAAGCAAACATTGCCTACTTTACACAATTTCCCAAGTGATTATGTACAGCAATTCATTATCTCCATTTCTAGCTGAAGGGATTAGCATCTGAAGTGTAAAGTTACTTATGAACCTATTTGAAAGGGTCCAACTAAGTCCTTGCTAAGGAGTTGCTGTTCTGTGATAATTCAGAAGTGCTTGCCTTGCAGCCATCAGAAATAGTCCCAAAGGTGTCAAAAGAGCAGTGGAATTGGATTTTCTGGAGGTAAAAGCAAAGTGTTTCACTGCTGTGTACATTTTTATGGGCTGACAGATAATCAGGCCTTTGAGCGTTGCTGGGAATGGTGAATTCTGAGAACTGCTGCTGGAAATGCCTGGAGCAGGAAACATTTTGGGTTCAGAGGATTAGTTTGACAGATCAGTTAACAAGGAAACCCATTAGCAAACATGGCCAATGCAAATGTATGCAGAAAACAGAAAACCAAATGTTTGGAAGGGCTTGTTGACCTAGTCCTGGCAAACTATGATGTTTTGTTTGGTGCACAGTCCCATCGAACAACTCTGCACATGAAAAACAGTATCTGGGAGACTGTCCTGCGAAAGAAACCTGTCAAATCCACTGCCAAATCTCTCGTAAGTGATATTATAAAGAGATGGCATTCACTGCCCAAGAAAGTGCGCTTAGAGTATAGCATGGCAAAGCGGCACGCGAAAGGAACAGGTCATGGGCATTCCTTAGAGTTTAACCTTACTAATGTTGAATTGAATGATTTAGATACTATGGGGGCTTAGAGTTTGGAAGGACTAGATGGAATTGATACCACCCTGAAATATACAGAAAATGAACAGCCAGGTAAGATTTTTCCACTTCTCCTTTCGTTAAAGTTTTAGGCCCAGGTGGCATTTTTATTGCATGAGCGTGATCTTGTGTAGTTTAAGCAAATTTTAGGTTAAGCAAATTCCTGAAATTACTTGATTACTCCATGTCGAGTAATCAAGTACCACCCCATGCATTTAGAGCCAGCACATAGAACACCCCAACATTTAGAGCAAGCACCTGGAACAACTTTAACCATCAAAGCGCAAGTGGCTGCGGTATGTGGGAATTATGTTTTTCAGTGCTTTTTTTTGTGCAAGAAATGCAACCTCTCAGTCACATTGGCCGCAAAGACACATTTTGTGCAAAAATATATCACCAAATGCCAGACTTGCATTTAGCATCATTACGCATAGTTTCATACAATTTTCCAGAATGTTTACTTTACACACATTTCACAAACCCCTACAAAACTTTAAACACTTCGAAATCGTTTACGTGATGAACTTCCCAGGATGTAAAAAGTTGGTCAACAAATCTGCTCTAGTGCAATTCTGATAAACGTGTTTGCAGCGATAAAATCCACAAGTAGCAAAGATATATCTCTTTTCCCCAGCGTAACTGATCCCAATCCTTGTCAGTGAAGTAAAATAAGATTAGGATGTACGTTGTTACAACGCATGCTTTTACTACGCATGCCTTTACCACGCAGGATTTACAATGCAAGTCGTTACAACGACTTGCGTAGGGGGGTGCTGGATAGTAAATAGTTTAATTTACTATTCCAACTGCAGTCCCCGTGGATAGTAGGGAAGGTGTTGGATAGTAAATTAAACTATTACCTATCCTAGAGCGCCCCCAGCGCAATTCGTTGTAATGACTTGCGTTGTAAATCCTGCATTGTAAAGGCACTGCGTGGTAAAAGTTGCGTCGTTAAGGATGTTTCCCATAAGATTCTAACTCCTGTCCTTCCTTGGAAGAAAGTACCTCCAAAAATAGCACAAGAAAACTGCAGGTAACAGGACTGAAAATTATCTTAATAACAACTCATTTGTGGTAAAAACCGACAGCAGTGGTAACCATGGAAGGATCTCTAAATTTTCAGAGGTAAACTGGTGGTAGAGGAGATGCAATTATTTCCAATAGGTTTAGAGTAACGGGCAGTTTAAAGACAGTTTCTTTTTTGTGTGTAGTATTTCTTTATTAATGAATGACAAGAATATACATGAGGAATCGTCATCCTTCAAACAGGCACAGTAGCCGAATATAACAGTGATTTGGATGACTCGTGTGCCAGTAACAATAAAGGGTAGTGGACTTATGAGAGAAGGGTTGGGAGCTGAGAAGGGGTGGAAAGGGATGTCTGACGGAGGTGGGGAGGAACCAATGTGAGGGGGTAAGGTTGTGTGACCTCTGAATTTGTGCCCATTGGTATGCAATTGTATATTATCCCATATGGTGGTTGTAAGAAATGGGGTTACCCAAATCTCCAAGGGGGTAGCATGGAACCAAGTGGGCAGGCCAAACTTCGAGGACATGTGAAGCACTCACGCAGTACCCACAGACGACACACCAGGCACACCACAAAATAGGCAGGACACCGGTTTGAGTTGGAAAATTAAGAAGTTTAGTATCTCCAACCTGCAAAGCAAAAATGCATAACAGTGGTATCATAACACGGTGCCAACTGGCACCAGAGCCAAGTGTATCAAGGGGGGATTATTTACATGGGAAGTAAGGGCTGAGTCTGTAAGTCCATCTGAAATATAAAAATTTGACTAATTTAACATTGAACCTGGGGCCAATATGGCGGGGCCAACTCAGGCTCTCATCCTTAGGGATAGGCTGTAATGCAAAATACCATCAGCATGAGTACACACCGTGCACTAAAACTCCAGCCCGACCCCTGTAAAGGAAAACTTTATGGCATCACAGTAAATCCCAGCATACAGGAACACCTGCAATAAATCAGCATAGGGATATCAAACATCAGGCGGGAAGCATTATTATGCATTGGCATCAGTAACCTCATATACTGTAGGCCGTAAGTCAGCAACTTCCTTTAGGCAGGCCTAAACACTTTAGTGAAAATCAGATAACCTCGTGCCATCCTAATCCTTTAGCATTCTGGTAACATCTCATTAGGAGAACAAACGCTGCATTAACATCAGGTAGGGGCCACACTCGTGGACCAGGAACACCTGTAATGAAACAGCAAGGCTTCCTCTACCATAGCCCTAGGGGTATCAAACATCAGGCGGAGCAGGCCTTAATCAAGGGGCAGAACACCCATCTATAACCAGACAGGAGCCTGCAATAAAGCAAGGCTTGCTCCCTCACATAAGATGCAGCCAGGGTCCTGGCATTCAATAGAACCTTAGATCTGCGCGCTAGGCATCAAAGGTAACCTGGGGGGACATGACTCCTTAGCCCCCCAACCTGCAACACAAACGTTAGGCAGTACATTGACATCAATAACATATGCACCAGGCCTGTATCACATTTTCCATGAGCACCCCTAAATATCTCCTCAGGCGAGCAACACTTCCTTAGAGGGGGGCACTCAGCCTCATCAGCATAGCGCTTGGGGAGGCCCACCACTAACAGGGGCATTAACTTCCAGGCCTAAGAACCCCAACCTAGGGCAAACCCTCCTCGGGCATACACATATAACTGGGATGTCAGGCCTAAGTCCCTCCAGGAAAATCAGGCAACAGGCAAAAATATGCATGTAAATGAGCATCCCACTTGGCTATGCATATCAAACCGTTCCCCTGTGATTTCTAGGATGAGCAGGGGCTCCTGTAGGCAGTTCAGTAGGCCTTACTGGTATCCAGGGATTCTGAGGCAGCAGTCGCTAGCAGCTTTTACCCGGTTCCTGGGCACTTGGGCCCCACTCAGTCAACAGAGGGGATGGGGCGGATACCGACCCTGTGTCCCGTGGCCCTCTCCACCCTCCACACCGTATACTGTCGCCCGCACTCACCGGGCTGTCCAGGGGCTCCTTGGCGGTAGGGGCAGGCACCGGCAATGTGCCTCGAGGCCCCTGCTGCACCGCGCTTCACTCGCGCCCCCCCCCGGCGGTTTCTTCCTGCTTCTCCCGGGCCCCTCGGCCTGACGGGGACCCGGGGTTTCAAGGCGCAAGGGCAGGCACCGGCAATGTGCCTTGGGGCGGCTCACTCGGGGCTCCCTCGTCCTCACGGGAGCCCCGCAGTCTCTCTGCTCCTCCGGCCGCTTCGGGACGGGAGGCGGGGCTGGCACCAACAGTGTGCCCCGGCCCCGCCTAACTCGCCAGCCCCTCACTCGGGGCCACAGACCGGCGGGGTGGCCTCCTGCTCCGGTCGCTTCTGCTTCGGGGCTCCCCCTCGACACGGGGGCCCCGAACCGGCGTTTCCCCCGGGTCCACCTCCTTACCTCACGGGGACCTGGGGCTTCAGTCGGCTCCTCTTCTCTGGCTGCCGGGCCACCAGCCAATCCCTGCGTGGTGTTGACGGGGGCGGGCCAATGACGCGGCCGGGCCCCCGTCACGTGATGCGGGAGACCGCGGCCTCAGGGCCTAGCGCGGCCCTTCCTTCACTTCGGCGGCCCTCTCCTGGTACCGGGGGCCGCCGCAACGATGCTCACAGCAGGAGGGGAGTCCCTCAAGGCGGCGCCGGGCCGCGGCGGTGATATCGGCGGCACAAGGGGTAGGCTCCCTTTATTTAATTATTTCTATAGCGGTATTCACAGCGCGCCGAAATGAGGGTAGGCTCAGTAAATGGCGCTATTCTCGGAGCACAGCTCCTCCTTCGGCCCACACCGCTTCCAGGGCCAACAGTACTCGGGGGGCCACACCAGCCCCAGCGCTTCCACACACAGCGCTATGCAGGCAGGCTTTACAGTACTAGGGGGGCACAATAGTCCCAGGGCCCAGCGCTTCGGGGCCTCACAGCACTTCAGCCAGCAACAGTCATGGGGCACAGTGCTTTAACAGGTCACAGTCCCTCGGGGGCACAATCCTCCCCGGGTAGCTCCTCACGACTCAGTACTTCCACAGGGGCCACAGCTTCACCCTGGGGGGGGGGCTGACAGTCCCACAACAGCTCCTCAGGGGCACGCTCCTCACCTCCTGGGCGCTTCTTCACGCAGTGCTGACGTGGTACTCGGTCCAAACAGCGTCCGTGACCTGGGGACAGCAGAGGGGAGGGCTCACAGGCCCATGTGGCGGTAGCACCTTGCAGCAGGTCCCCTCTCTTTCTTGTCCCAGCGCTGACTGACTCTCTGGTGGCACATCCCCCTTACTTATACCCTCCTCCCAGGCAGTGCCAGAACCTTCTAGAATGTTGGCAAAGCTGGCCTAAACTGGCTCAAGGGGAGGGGTTGAGCACCCTGGGTGCCAGGCTTTCCCTCCAAAAGCTAGGGGTAGCTGGGTAATAATATCTAGACCGCTGACCTATGGCAGTCCAGTGGCAAAACCCATGGCCATGGCATCCATTTTAAACACAGTACATTTTAGTCAGGTGCATTTCTAAAATGGGGAAATTTACAAGTGCTCACACCATTACATAACATTCCATATTAACAAGGTGTCTCACACCACTCATGGCCTATACAGGTTTAATCCCATGGGGGAGACATTCCAAATTAGGGGGGCAAAATCGAAAAATTTCAGGGGACAGGCCAAGTCCAACACAACTCCCCCCCAGCCAAAAGCCAGGGTAGACCGATCAATACCTTTATGGGCTTTCCTGCTTGGGGCGAAAAAAGGTGGATGCAGGCCTGCAACTACTGGAGCACCTGCAGTCCCTTCTCCACTCTGGAACCCAATGGTTCTCTCTCGCAACCCTCCCTTCACCAACAAAACCACCCCACTGGTGTTCTCTAGTGGGATGTGGACAGGACTGGCCTCTAGGCCATCCAGAAATCTCTGGCCCTTGTTCCTTCCTAGAGTGGGAGGCTCTAGCCTCAGGCTCGTAATACTCTTGGACCGCTCTCCTCTTTCCAAACTGCCACTGGTCCACCCACCTGGGGTCTACACCCTCAACCTGACCAGCTCTCAGGGGTGAGGCTCTCCTCCCCCTACCTCTGTTAGGGTTGAATAACTGAAATCTTCATTCTCAGGGGGTCTCACTAATACAAAAGAACTTGGCACAGAAGCTGAAATATTAAAAGACATCTTTATTAAATTTAATAAGTGAGGCCACGTCACACAGAAGCCGTAGCAAGTGAATGAGGCAGTCTAAAGAATACAGAACACAGAGGTCTTTTATATGCTTAGGATTTACAAACTCAACATAAAAGAAAGGGGCAGTCCTAGCTTCTGCAAGCATACAAAATACCTAATATGGACATACAAGATCTGCAAAATATTAGCCAATAGAAAAACATAATGTAACCAGAATGTCCCCCTTACGTCGTGTTTCTGCCCAACCCATAAGTTAATCAACTACAGCACTTATAGGTCAATCAGTAATGGCAGAACATGTCTGTATGCAGTTAGGCCAGCTAGTGTCTGAGATTGCTTTCAAAGCAAGGACAGAGGGGGGTTTTCTACACGTTGCAGTCCAAAGGGCAGAAACACTTCATGAATAGAGCAGTCTGTGTAAAGGCAACACAAATTCATGACACATGTAAGATGGAGTCAAAATTAAAGAACCTCAGACCTCCCTTTTGCCATTACACAGGCAAATCCTAAAATTATTTTGCAAACATTATGTATTTCAGTGACTATTGACAATGCCAATAAAACAATAAGAATCAGTCTCCAAACACCAATTCCATACAATCGCACGGGAAATACCCAGAGTCCGTTAAAGCCTCTCCTGGCAGGCTTCTATTGTCCATCAAAATCCTGTTTCTGTTGTTTTCTTCCGCATGGGCCTCTACATTCAGGCCTTTCATGAAAATGATGTTACTCAGTATCCGTTGGAGTGCCTTCCTGGCAAACACTCACAGCTCACTTGAAAGTCTCTGTCTCAATGCAGTGCACCAATATTTCCTGTGCTACAGGCACTACAGATAGCATGATCTTCATTGATCAAGGGCACAGATCATCTCATGCAGACCCAAGTACTATTATTCGGGAAGAGCAACAGACTGTCACTCTCAGCAACACTTTCAGGCTCCAACACTCTCTTATCCAGTGTCAGAGGATGCTCGGGCTGCTCTTTCATGGGCACCATAATGTAGTGCCTTTTGCCAATCTCAAATCCTCCGGTGGACTGCACTTCCGTTGGAGCAAAGGAAAAGGGGTTGTGTGGCCAAAACTCAGGCCAAGGTGCTCAAGGGACTGCACACTGTCAGAGGTTAACCAGCACATGACAGGTGGGTGGAAAACTGAAGCCTCAAACACAACAAGAATCCTTCTCTTTCGCTCTTTGCACTGAAATTCTGGTTCTGTGGCAAAACCAGATCCTCCTTCTTTTCTGATGTGCAACACCTTCTGATGAAGCAAGCACAATAGTTGGAGATATCACTGATGGCACACTGGCGATCGCTGTCTGGGTGCTGGGACTTTAGGGCCAAGGTATGTAGCCCTCATCTGTAGCTGACACTGATGGGAATTAGAACTCATCTTTATCACCGTTCTGCAGGGTATCATTCTTCCTTTGACTCTGGAAGATCCCGCAGAACCTAGTGACGTAGGAAATGTGACACAGTTGTTTCCTTCAATTTAAGTACAAAAACAGTTCATTATATAATTGTATTGGCCTGCAATCTTTAAAGGAGAGGCCATACGTCATGGGACATTTCTGGTCTAGAACACACTGTTATTCTGAAAGAATACAAAAACAAAGGCAATAAGCAAAACAGTGCCTCTGATTTCTTCAATTGGGTTTCCATATGAGAGCATATCCTCTACCATCTAAGGGTAGATAGCTACATGGGAATTCTATCTGAATGGATGTCCTCACACATAGTGGCATTGTCTAATGGGGCAAACACGTTTTTTTTCTCAATGATTACATATAGGTGTTCCTAAATTCCTTATCTAGAGCACCTCAAAAGAGAGATCACATCATACACACTATCAGGGACATGTAGATACCTCCCTTTAATAATTGTGCATCAGGTGGACCATACAATACAAAAGCTAATGATCAAAATGTGGAAACAAAAGACAAGAACTAGAGAGTCCTGGTATTTCCATTATTTAAAATACATCTGGTCCATCAAAAATTAAAGCAGTAGGAAAAAGGAACTAAAAACCAAATTAGAATGGGCATTGAATTTGGCATATTCAAACAGAAGTAAGGTGTCTCCTATTGAGGTGGAAAACTTGTCTTACTATAGTATTGAGTCAGTTAACCAGTCCATCACTACCCTAACAGTCAGACTGGAAAAACATCAGAGTAGGCCTAAAGAAAATTTTTGAAAACCAGACTGGTCATACAAAAGGGCATTATACATAATATGGGGTCTCTGGTACATTATTGCAGTCTGTAAGTGTGAACCTGAGCAATACACCAACTGGTGAAAGGAATTTGGAAAAGGGAAATGGGACTAGGTAAAAAGCCATACACTACTTAGGAAGCAGAACAAAACTGACTAATGTAATATAGAAATTAGGTCACCATGTACAAGAGTCACAAATCTATAATTTATCCTTACGTCCAATCAGGATACATACATTTTAGGACTGCCTGTTCCTTTAAGGGAAGAGGATAGTATCGTGACTACTTGCAGATGACACACTTTGATTCTGTATATCTCTTTTTTATTTTCCTTCAAATACCATTAAAGCCAAATTTGACATACACTGGTGAAGTGATGTCTTGTTTTGTTCACAGCATGAAAAAATCATATCTGTGAAATTTAGTATCAGCGCAAAAAAAAATAAAAAAATACACATATGCCAAGCCATCAGATATACGCGCTGTATATCAAGCACAAAAAGCATAGACAAAACAATAGCATATGTAAATAAGCGGTGACACACAACACTATTGCATGCACTTTTATGCACTGTGAACCTGCAGCTCAAAACAGAATATTCAGGCCTGCTTAATTTGTCAGGCTGCTTCTGACACACAGGACCAGCAGGAACAATTCATAAATGATAAAATGCAAAAATATGTAAAACGCACGAACATTTCTGCACATAACACACAAAATATCAACTGTAACAACCATCTTTTGAAAACATGCTAAACCTTTTTAACTTTCCAAAAACTTTTCACAGACACTCTGCGTGTCCCGTGCGCCAACACCCTTTGAGGCCCTGCTTTTCCAAGCAATAATTTCTCTATCTCTTTACACTTACTCCTAACTCCCACCTCACTCTAAGGCTGAAAAAGACAAAAAAAAACTTCCCAACTCTTTCTAACCTGCAATAACCAACCCTATTTAAAAACACATGATATATATATTACTCCTGTTAGGGGCTACACTTTATTTCTATACTTAGATTATTAAAACAGTTACTGTGACTAATTCGCAGAACATAACACACATACCAGTTTTTAGAACAAATGCTTGTTTGCAATGGTACTCATTTCATCTACCTTAAATGGATGAAGACTCAGTTAGGTCCAGCAAAAGTTAAAACCTTCCACCCTGATATTAAACTCAAACCTCTGCACCAGGCACATTGGCTCACTGACCTATTTAAAAGGAAACCCAAATGGGAATAACCTGCAAATTTGTATTATACCTAAATGTATGCATTTACTGAAGCCTAAAGCACTTTTAAAGCTATTGTAAATGGCAAAAATGCCCAAATTTTACCTAAATTCGACTTTAACATTTGGGGCACTTAAAAATAAATATCCTATAATAATGTTACATATTAATCATCCTCGGAATGTTCTTTACAAATTGCAGAGATTGAACATTAAACATATCTCTTGGAAATCCTGAGAAAAATGAGTTTTTCACGCATGGTCAAGTGAAAATCTATATGCTAATGTCCTTATTATGCAGTATACCATACTTTAAATTAAATTATAATGCTAGGAGGTCACAGTATAAGTATTAAGCTTCATGAATAGTAAAAAACGAATTTTGTAGCACTTATTTTTATAACCCTATCATTTTTGATGATTCCACATATTAAGGCTCTGTAAATCCTTGAATCTGACTTCATTTTCTTTTTTTTTTTTTTCCACATAGGCCTGCAAAGAACAAAGTGGCCTGGCCTCCCCAGGTCATGTACACATTAACCAGATTAAACTGTAAGAAACTAACTTTCGTCACCCGAAACTGACCTGCAAAGCCAATTTCCCTGATTGATCTTTATCTGAGATTGCCAATCAATGTTCAAGACATCATTAACTTTTTAGTTTCATTGGCTTGCCCTATCTGGTTTCTGCATCTTTTACGGTTTCCCTCTTTTTAACTGTTTCTTCACTACATGGGTTAATTATTACTTAGCAACTGAGCCTGGCAGTCTTTTTCAAACTAAAACATATCAATGCGTGTTCTATATTATTTTGAGTTCAGCAGGAATTTACTTCAGCTGATCTGTTTGCCTGTTAATACCTAACACAATATATCTAAGGAAAATGCTGTAGGTTTATTTTTATTTTTTTGCAAAACACCCAATTTCGTTTTTGGGGCTTTTTATTCCTAGTGAATGTGAATTTACATTTTAGTTTTTAAACATTTAGACATCTTGCTTAATAGACTGAAAACATCAAAAAGAAACACAAACACACATTTGAGCTCATTTCAGACAAACAGAAAGGGGTCAAACACTCAGGACACACAATACGGCGCGCTTTTAGCCATGCATTTCGTGAATAGCGCCAACGCTATGTACTTACAGAAATTGCACTAATGGGAAAACCACATAGACATTTAAACACACATTTAACCCACATATCAATACTCAGGACAGAAATAAGCCCACAGAATGTACTTAAACCAAACCATTTGTAAATACTAGTTGTAAGTCATATTTACAAGAAACGCTTCTCAATTGTGTTCCAAAAGACTGCAAAAACAGCCCAACAGACTGATGTATGTCCAAGAACCGAAAATACACTCACATTCACTAGCTTTGACGAGCAGAACACCAAAAAATCGCTCTGCATAACTTCACTCATAAAACTGCGCAGAACAAAGGATCCTTGTATGTATTATGTCCATATTTTAATTCCCTGGGGATACAAAATCACCAAGGAAGAAATATGTTTGTAAATCTAAACCTATTAAGATATTCCCTCTAGGGAAGCCGGCTAATTTACTTCACATCGCAACATGGTACCTTCCAAATATAAAGCAACACATTCTCATGTGAGCTTTTAAACAGGCATGCCCAAATATATTGCAAAATATACAATATTATAATCAAAATAGTGCTTAATGTACTTTTCGTACGTGCACCGTTCAACTAAACCAAATAGAGAAAATTCTCCTCATTACCTGTCTACACAAATTGCAATTCGCATATACAAACCTATACAAATCCAAAAGTTGGCCAACACAAATTCCAAAGTTCCAAAGCTACAGTAAGCGTTACTAAACTACCTTACTCTTCCAAAGCTACAGTAAGGGTTACTAAACTACCTTACTCTTACCAATCAAAAAGGTTATCCAAATTCTAACTGTCAAGTTCTAAATGACCTAACGGTCTCTTTGTTTTTTTTTTAATACTCACGCCAAAAAGGTTCTCAGTCAGGAGTGACATCATGTGGAGGATCAAAATCAGGAAGATCAGAAATACACTGAGCTGCAGAGACGAAGAATCCCCAGACTCCCTGTGCACAGAGTACCTTCTTAGTAGAATCCTGTCTTGTCTTCCTCAGTAGCTTTCTGTCTCCTGACAAGATCACTCCCACAGAAAGTCACTTCTCTGATGAAGCCCGCGTTGGCCGCGCCATCTGAAGAACTGAAATCTTCATTCTCAGGGGTCTCACTAATACAAAAGAACTTGGCACAGAAGCTGAAATATTAAAAGACATCTTTATTAAACTTAATTAAGTGAGACTACGTCACACAGGAGCCTTAGCAACTGAATGAGGCAGTCTAAAGAGTACAGAACACAGAGGCCTTTAAATGCTTAGGGTTACAAACTCAGCACAAAAGTAAGGGGCAGTCCTAGCTTTTGCAAGCATGCAAAATACCTAATATGGACATACAAGATCTGCAAAATATTAGCCAATAGGAAAACACTTAAAACAAGGCATCATGTAACCAGAACGTCCCCCTTAAGTGTGTTTCTGCCCAACCCATAAGTCAATCAATTACAGCACCTATAGGTCAATCAGTAATGGCTGAACATGTCTGTATGCAGTTAGGCCAGCTAGTGTCTGAGATTGCTTTCAAAGCAAGGACAGAAGGGGGTTTTCTACATGTTGCAGTCCAAAGGGCAGAAACACTTCATGAATAGAGCAGTCTGTGTAAAGGCAACACAAATTCATGACAAATGTAAGATGGAGTCAAAATTAAAGAACCTCAGGGTTCCTCCATCTCCTTCTCCCGGGGACACCCTCACACAACCACTCTCTCCCCAACCTGGAATCGAAACCCTCAGGTTGAACCGGTGACAGGGGCGAGTCCTCCCTCCCCCTGCACCCCCTCCCAGAGGTCGGCACCCTCCTACCCGGAGTAGTACCCCTGAGAGTCAAATTTGGGGGGACTCTGAACACAGATGTCCCACCCGCCAGGTCCTGCAAACCCTCAACCTGGCCACCCAACCGGGATCTGCGCCCTTTGGCTGAGCCGGTGACAGAGGAGAGACCTTGCTCCCTCTGCACCCCCTCCCAGAGTTCTGCACCCTCCCACCGGGAGAAATACCCCTGGGAGTCAAACTGGTAGGGACCTGAGTTACAGGTACCCCACCCCCCAGGTCAGGCAACCCCTGAACCTGGAACCCCAGTCCAGGATCTAAACCCTGTGACTGGTCAGACCCCCGAACCACTGGAGCTCTGGTTACTGATTCTCCGGGTTCTGCTGACACTAGGGGATTCCCTTCACGAGAAGGCACATCAGGACAGCCTAGGCTCCCAACCTGGGGTTCCCTTAAAGAACTCTCCAGGCCCTGTGACTGCAGTTGGGGCACCTCGGGACACCTCCCCGTCTCACTCCCTCCTATAGATGGGATGTGAGGCCCTGCAACCCGCTCACTATCCTGGGACCTAGCTGGGCTTCTCACCTCTCCCGCCACGCTGGGTCGGAAGATCCCTGCACCACTCCTTTCAGGATCACTCCTCAATGTCTTCCCAGATGCTCTGGCACTTACCCAGAGGTCTGCCTCCCGTGCAAGTTCCCTGGGGTCTTAGAACCTACACTGCAACAGATGGTGACGCAGACTTGGGAAACAACTCCTCAGCATGTGCTCCCGGATAACGGCATGGCACAGCCCTTCCCAATCCTCCACTGCTCTCCTCACCACCCAATCCTCCAATGCAGTCCAACACTCCTCCTCAAACTCTCCCCAGGACTGGTGGGATAGTTTTCCCCTGCCCCTGAACACTAACCCATCCCCCTCTTCCTGGGAATCAGGCACAGTCTCCTGGGCTTCGGGAATGGGACTCCATGCACTGGACCTACACTCGCTGCCACCACTGGATCCCACCCTCTCCGGTGTATCCAGGCTCTTAAAACCACTCTCAGGGGACAACCTACCCACCTGAGCTACTCTCTCCCTGGCAAAGGCCCTCTCCGCCTCTGCCATCCTCTCCTGGGCAAGGACCATTTCTGTCTCTAGCCTCTGCTCTTGAATCCTCAGCTGCGCTAACTCCGTGGCCTGCTCAAATCTGAGCTTCTCCAGCGCTAGCTGATGCTCCCTTTCTTCCCTCCTATATACCCACTCTTCTGGGGACAGAGAAAGGGATGGGGCAGTGCCCCCGGGACAGGACCCAGTGCGAGACTCCCTATCTACGGTGTCCTTAACAGCTACTGGCGTCTCTGCCCTGCCAAACTCTTCCTCCTCTCCATCCAGGTAATTACCCTCCAGGGATATGGATTGGGAGCCCTGCCACTGGCTTCTAACGAATCCACCCTGCAAATACTCGGGGGGTAATCAGACAGGTCCCCACCGATCTTTAAGGGCTCTCCCCTCTTGAGGGCCTCATAAAGAAACAGCTTTCTCCTAATGTTTCCTACTGGGGGTATCCCTCTCTCCAGGAGGAAGTCTATCACCTCCTGTTCGTTGTACTCCATCAGTTCCACCTCCTCATAAACCAACCCCATCGTGGCGAGGATTCTCGGGACACACCCACAGTGGAACAAGGGGACACAATTTCACAAAACACTTTCAGGAGGAAGTAAAATAGCAAACAATCTTCAGCCAACAATAATCCCCACAACAAGGCTGTGAATTCTCTCAAAGCTCTACTTGTGGTGTAACCTGTGGCCGCTGTGGTACTGCGCAAACACAAGTCCTATCCCACCGCTCGCCACCAATGTAAGAAATGGGATTACCCAAATCTCCAAGGGGGTAGCATGGAACCAAGCGGGCAGGCCAAACTTCGAGGACATGTGAAGCACTCACGCAGTATCCACAGACGACACACCAGGCACACCACAAAAGAGGCAGGACACCAGTTTGAGTTGGAAAATTAAGAAGTTTAGTATCTCCAACCTGCAAAGCAAAAATGCATAACAGTGGTATCATAACACGGTGCCAACTGGCACCAGAGCCAAGTGTATCAAGGGGGGATTATTTACATGGGAAGTAAGGGCTGAGTCTGTAAGTCCATCTGAAATATAAAAATGTGACTAATTTAACATTGAACCTGGGGCCAATATGGCGGGGCCAACTCAGGCTCTCATCCTTAGGGATAGGCTGTAATGCAAAATACCATCAGCATGAGTACACACCGTGCACTAAAACTCCAGCCCGACCCCTGTAAAGGAAAACTTTATGGCATCACAGTAAATCTCAGCATACAGGAACACCTGCAATAAATCAGCATGGGGATATCAAACATCAGACGGGAAGCATTAATATGCATTGGCATCAGTAACCTCATATACTGTAGGCCGTAAGTCAGCAACTTCCTTTAGGCAGGCCTAAACACTTTAGTGAAAATCAGATAACTCGTGCCATCCTAATCCTTTAGCATTCCGGTAACATCTCATTAGGAGAACAAACGCTGCATTAACATCAGGTAGGGGCCACACTCGTGGACCAGGAACACCTGTAATGAAACAGCAAGGCTTCCTCTACCATAGCCCTAGGGGTATCAAACATCAGGCGGAGCAGGCCTTAATCAAGGGGCAGAACACCCATCTTTAACCAGACAGGAGCACCTGTAATAAAGCAAGGCTTGCTCCCTCACATGGGATGCAGCCAGGGCCTGGCATTCAATAGAACCTTAGATCTGCGCGCTAGGCATCAAAGGTAACCTGGGGGGACATGACTCCTTAGCCCCCCAACCTGCAACACAAATGTTAGGCAGTATATTGACATCAATAACATATGCACCAGGCCTGTATCACATTTTCCATGAGCACCCCTAAATATCTCCTCAGGCGAGCAACACTTCCTTAGAGGGGGGCACTCAGCCTCATCAGCATAGTGCTTGGGGAGGCCCACCACTAACAGGGGCATTAACTTCCAGGCCTAGGAACCCCAACCTAGGGCAAACCCTCCTCGGGCATACACATATAACTGGGATGTCAGGCCTAAGTCCTTCCAGGAAAATCAGGCAACAGGCAAAAATGTGCATGTCAATGAGCATCCCACTTGGCTATGCATATCAAACCGTTCCCCTGTGATTTCTAGGATGAGCAGGGGCTCCTGTAGGCAGTTCAGTAGGCCTTACTGGTATCCGGGGATTCTGAGGCAGCAGTCGCTAGCAGCTTTTACCCGGTTCCTGGGCACTTGGGCCCCACTCAGTCAACAGAGGGGATGGGGCGGACACCGACCCTCCACACCGTATACTGTCGCCCGCACTCACCGGGCTGTCCAGGGGCTCCTTGGCGGTAGGGGCAGGCACCGGCAAGGTGCCTCGAGGCCCCTGCTGCACCGCGCTTCACTCGCGCCCCTCCCGGCGGTTTCTTCCTGCTTCTCCCGGGCCCCTCGGCCTCACGGGGACCCGGGGTTTCAAGGCGCAAGGGCAGGCACCGGCAATGTGCCTTGGGGCGGCTCACTCGGGGCTCCCTCGTCCTCACGGGAGCCCCGCAGTCTCTCTGCTCCTCCGGCCGCTTCGCGACGGGAGGCGGGGCTGGCACCGACAGTGTGCCCCGGCCCCGCCTAACTCGCTGGCCCCTCACTCGGGGCCACAGACCGGCGGGGTGGCCTCCCGCTCCGGTCGCTTCTGCTTCGGGCTCCCCCTCGACACGGGGGCCCCGCACCGGCGTTTCCCCCGGGTCCCCCTCCTTACCTCACGGGGACCCGGGGCTTCAGTCGGCTCCTCTTCGGCCGGGCCCCCGTCACGTGATGCGGGAGACCGCGGCCTCAGGGCCTAGCGCGGCCCTTCCTTCACTTCGGCGGCCCTCTCCTGGTACCGGGGGCCGCCGCAACGATGCTCAAAGCAGGTGGGGGAGTCCCTCAAGGCGGCGCCGGGCCGCGGCGGTGATATCGGCGGCACAAGGGGTAGGCTCCCTTTATTTAATTATTTCTATAGCGGTATTCACAGCGCGCCGAAACGAGGGTAGGCTCCTTAGTAAATGGCGCTATTCTCGGAGCACAGCTCCTCCTTCGGCCCACACCGCTTCCAGGGCCAACAGTACTCTGGGGGCCACACCAGCCCCAGCGCTTCCACACACAGCGCTATGCAGGCAGGCTTTACAGTACTAGGGGGGCACAACAGTCCCAGGACCCAGCGCTTTGGGGCCTCACAGCACTTCAGCCAGCAACAGTCATGGGGCACAGTGCTTTAACAGGTCACAGTCCCTCGGGGGCACAATCCTCCCCGGGCAGCTCCTCACGACTCAGCACTTCCACAGGGGCCACAGCTTCACCCTGGGGGGGGGGGGGCAGACAGTCCCACAAGAGCTTCTCAGGGGCACGCTCCTCACCTCCTGGGCGCTTCTTCACGCAGTGCTTGCGTGGTACCCGGTCCAAACAGCGTCCGTGACCTGGGTAGGGGGCCTCCTCTGTCAGGGGCCCAGGGGACAGCAGAGGGAAGGGCTTTTAGGGGTGCAGGGCCCAGCTCACAGGCCCATGTGGTGGTAGCACCTTGCAGCAGGTCCCCTCTCTTTCTTGTCCCAGCGCTGACTGACTCTCTGGTGGCACATCCCCCTTACTTATACCCTCCTCCCAGGCAGTGCCAGAACCTTCTAGAATGTTGGCAAAGCTGGCCTAAACTGACTCAAGGGGAGGGGTTGAGCACCCTGGGTGCCAGGCTTTCCCTCCAAAAGCTAGGGGTAGCTGGGTAATAATATCTAGACCGCTGACCTATGGCAGTCCAGTGGCAAAACCCATGGCCATGGCATCCATTTTAAACACAGTACATTTTAGTCAGGTGCATTTCTAAAATGGGGAAATTTACAAGTGCTCACACCATTACATAACATTCCATATTAACAAGGTGTCTCACACCACTCATGGCCTATACAGGTTTAATCCCATGGGGAGACATTCCAAATTAGGGGGGCAAAAGCGAAAAATTTCAGGGGACAGGCCAAGTCCAACAGTGGTAATGTCTAGGAACGCAACAATATGTGTTCCGGGAGTTTCAATATCCCGTTGTGGGTAATAAGTTGCCAGGTATACTGCGCTCATGCCTATCAGTGCTAAAGTCTCTCTGATGGCTCCTGTCTGTACCCATAGATGGTGGAAGGTGATTGAAAGCCTGGGGTGGGGGAGTGTGAGCAGGGGTGGAGGGGTCAGATACACATAATTATCCGGTGTGGTCTGTGGTCTCCTTCGCGATTCTCAGGTGGGGAGGGAGTCCCGTTTCAAGGGGCCTGTGGATCCGCGCTTTGGCGTGGCCAGTGGGTGGAGGGGGAAGGGAGGAGAGTGGTTGAGGGAGGGAAGGGGGGAAAGAGGGGAGAGGCTGGATGAAAGGATGGATAAGGGAATGGAGTGGGACTTGGGGGGATGGAAATGTAAGGATAGTGCTTGTACACACGGTGGGATAGGAGGAGTTTGGGGGAAGCAAATTAATGGAGACAGGGTGGCCGCCAGAAGTGGCCCTGATTGCTATAGTAAAGATCGGGGTAGAGATCGAGGTACATCATGTGTATATGGTCTGTGAGGGGTGTGTGTGTAGGGGGAGAGGGAACGGACACGAAAGCAGGTGAACTGGTTCAGGGACGGGGATGGAGTGGGTGGACTAGTTACGTAGAATAAAATCATTCATTGCGGTCTGTGGGTCCACTGTCTAATGCGGTGATTGCTGTGGGTGGTATGACCCTAATGCGGGTGAAGTTGAGGGAGTGTGGCCGATGTGAGGGGTGGTTTCTGAGGCTCCGGTTGTGTGGTGTCCCCTTCGTCTCGTCTGTGCGCAGAAAGGGTGCCCATGTCTGTAGGAACAGGTCAGATTGATCCTGTAGGTTATAGATAACTTGTTCATGTGAGGCGGTGTAGACCATAGCCACTAACCAGGCCTCTAGTGATGGCGGAGTTGGCCACCTCCATTGTCGTAAGATACATATATCTTATGAAGAACTGTAATCTTCATTCTCAGGGGTCTAACTAATACAAAGAACTTGTCACAGAAGCTGAAATATGAAAATACATCTTTATAAAACTTAATTAAGTGAGACTACGTCACACAGGAGCCTTAGCAACTGAATGAGGCAGTCTAAAGAGTACAGAACACAGAGGCCTTTTTATGCTTAGGGTTACAAACTCAGCACAAAAGTAAGGGGCAGTCCTAGCTTTTGCAAGCATGCAAAATACCTATTATGGACATACAAGATCTGCAAAATATTAGCCAATAGGAAAACATTCAAAACAAGGCATCATGTAACCAGAACGTCCCCCTTAAGTGTGTTTCTGCCCAATCAATTACAGCACCTATAGGTCAATCAGTAATGGCAGAACATGTCTGTATGCAGTTAGGCCAGCTGGTGTCTGAGATTGGTTTTCAAAACAAGGACAGAGGGGGTTTTCAACACGTTGCAGTCCAAAGGGCAGAAACACTTCGTGAAACATGCAGCCTGTGTAAAGGCAACACAAAATGGAGTTTGAATGTAAAATGGAGTCAAAATTAAGGAACCTCAGACCCTCCTTTTGTGATTACACAGGCAAATCCTAATTCATTGCTAGGTGAGCATTCTACTCATTTTATAAAAACAGGAATATGTAAGCTATCAGCAGGAATACAAAGAGAACAAAGGATTTAACATTTAGATAACAGAAGAAAGTAATGACACCTATTACAAACAGGATTATCATTTTTTTTCACAACCCTAGGCAAAAGCAAATCCTAAAATTATTTAGCAAACTTTTTCAGGGCTCCTAGTTATTTCAGCGACTATTGACAATGCCAGTAAAACAATAAGAATCAGTCTCCAAACACCCATTCTATGCAATCGCACGGGAAATACCCAGAGTCCGTCCAAGCCACTCTGGCAGGCTTCTATTGTCCATCAAATCTGCTTTTGTTGTTTTCTTCCGCATGGGCCTCTTCATTCAGGCCTTTCATGAAAATGGTGCTTCTCAGTATCCGTTGGAGTGCCCTCCTGGCAAACACTCACAGCTCACTTGAAAGTCTCAATGTCTCAATGCAGTTCACCAGTGTCTCTCCTCTGCGGCAGACTCTACAGATATTGTGCTCTTCGTTGGTCATGGGCACAGATCATCTCGTGCAGACCCGGGTCTACATTCTCAGGCTCCAACACTCATTATTCAGTGTCAGAGGACGCTCAGGCTGCTCTTTATAGGCACCATAATGTAGTATATATAACAAAGGAGAGAGTAAGGGAAATTGCACAAGCTATGTGTGGTGGGAACTCCTGGTTCCCGAGGTTAAATGTAGCAACAATGGAGGAGTACCCCCTGGGAGGAAAAACAGAAAATAATTTTTTCTGTGTCTAGAGCGGAAAGCTCAGGTTAGCACAGTTTGCCCCAACCCGTTACAGGACAATACATGTCCTTGAAAAAGACCCCTCACTCACCAACCTGGTTGGTGACATGCTTCATCATCGGGGTCCCACCCCACAGGCCGAGTGCCCATAGGGTGTGCTACGACACCTGGTTACAGTGGAGTGGGTTTTTTTTGTTTGTTGAGACATTCAGTTTGGTATGCTGATTTGTCAAGTATGACTATCCCTCCGCCTTTATCCGCGGGTTTGATTATGATGGTATCTGACTTCTGTAGGTTGTCCAGTGCGGTTCTTTCACATTTCGTAAGATTCATGTACGGTTTCTTTGGGGAGGCATTTTCAACCTCATTGAAGACCGCTTGCTCAAAAGTAGAAATTTCAACAGGGACCATGTGTGCTGGTGGTGTAAATGTGGATTTATTCCGTAATCCTGTCTCATTTATATCAGGGTTCTCCTTCATGTTGACTCTCTTCTCAAAAAAGGCTTTTAGTCTCAATTTCCGAAAGAAGGAGGCTAATTCGCATTGGAGTTTGAATTTATCCAATTTTGCTGTTGGCACAAAACCTAACCCCTTATTTAGGACAGATTCCTCATCCTTGCTGAGGGGTCTGGTGGAAAGATTCGTTATTAGGTTTTCCGATTGCTCGGTCCTGCCTGTTGCGGTTTGTTCTTGTTCATGTTGGTGCTCGGGTCTTCCGGTGCCCAGTGGACTTGATTGCCCTGGTTGGCGTTTTTTCTTCTTCCCCGTCGTCTCCCGCCCCGGTTTAAAAAAGGGGGGCCGTAGGGGTTCTGGGGAAAAAAAGGTTGTTGAAACGGTGGTTGCCACCCATACATCGGAAAATTCGGTGGATGGTTGTATACATCCTGGAAAACTGGCATGGGCATTGGATTAAAAGTCGGCCAATTGCCCTTTCCCCTGCCTCGTCCTCTACCTTTCTGTTTCGTGCTTCCACTACTGGAGTTTCCACTGGAGTTGGAGGTATTACTCGATGCATTGCTCGAGGCATCAGAGTTATCGTCTCCTTTGGATGGCGGTACATATTCAGGATCTGAGTAAGGATATGCCTTTACCACTGAGAACCTCTTTTTGTCTTTCTGAAATTTCTGCACTTTTTGTTGGGTCAGGTTTTCTTTATAATCCGTCATTTCTTTGTTCAGCTCGTCCAGCTTTTTTTTAAAACCTGTAATGGTGGCTTTCATATTGCCTTCTGCCACTTGTATTTCCACTTGGATCTTCTCGGAAAGTCTTAGGGCGGTTTTTAAAATCAGGACTATCCAATCGTGTGTGCAATGCCACGCTATGGCAGCCCAGTCTTTTCGAAAAAGTTTGTCTTCTAAGAAGATGCGAGGAGCATTGGAGACTAGTAGTCCTTTTGGCGCCATGTTGTTGCTCAGATACTGTTTAAGAATCGTCCCATGTAAGATCGTCCTGATTCTGTTCCTTTTAGGTTCTGTCAGGTTTTCCCAGTCTTTTGTCGCAGAAATGCTTTGAGCTATGCTAGCATCCGCAAAAATAGAAAGATCACTCATCACCTCCTCCACCTCCTCAGAGGTGTAGGAAAGACCCTGATTTTCGGCCATGGTTGTGAAAGTTAAGGTATAATTATGTGAAGCTCTCGCAGCTGTGCGCTGCCTAATGTATATATAACAAAGGAGAATGTAAGGGAAATTGCACAAGCTATGTGTGGTGGGAACTCCTGGTCCCCGAGGTTAAATGTAGCAACAATGGAGGAGTACCCCCTGGGAGGAAAAACAGAAAATAATTTTTTCTGTGTCTAGAGCGGAAAGCTCAGGTAAGCACAGTTTGCACCAACCCGTTACAGGACAATACATGTCCTTGAAAAAGAGCCCTCACTCACCAACCTGGTTGGTGATATGCTTCATCATCGGGGTCCCACCCCACAGGCCGAGTGCCCATAGGGTGTGCTACGACACCTGGTTACAGTGGAGCGGGTTTTTTTTGTTTATATGTGCAGAAAGTTACAGTAATACGTGTGTTAAAAAAGGGCCAAAGCTACTCACTACAAGACTTTATTCTTGAGTGTTTGAACCCTTGTAAAAACAGTGTGGCACCTGTGCCTAACTAGGAAGGCTTTGGTGTCTCAGGAAGTGTGATAGTTAAAAATAGCGAAGTGTGCTATGTGATTTTAGAAGAATTAGGTCTACATGTTTCAACCATTTAAAAATTCTTGGTTTTCGTCAGGACCCTGGTGATTGGACGGGGTGGTCCGCACACGCTAAGGTGCGTCCTGCCCTCGTTCAATTTAAGATCACAAATAGTGGTCTGATGTAAAAAAGTGTCTTTTCCTGGGTCAGGAGAAAAACCTGTAAGAGAAAATTTTTGTATAGGGTTGGGATTACATACTGGGGAAGACAAAAGACAAGGGTACACACTTAACAATTATTGTGCTCGGTGGATTCACCCGAATGAGGTGACAATGAAACACCTTATTAGTCAGGTCGTACCCGTGGTCCATCTAAAGTGATAGACTAAGGTGCTCAGGCGGTAGATTACCGGAGCGTGGGTGTGTGTTGAATAAATCAGCACCTTGAAGATATGGTAGTCTAGCAGGGTAGCTAGAATAGTGAAGGGGAGGGAGGGTGAGGGAGAGTGATCGCCATTACAATGCGGCGTCTTGCGCGCTCAGGCATAACAAGGATGTGATCGGCGGCTAAACAAACATGCCGCTTTTAAGCGGGTTACACTGATAATGTTAACCTGAGTACATGTAAAGCATGGTATTTGGCTCGGCTTACACTTGAAGCGGTGAATATCGCTTCATGGGCATCGGAGTGTCCAAGACAGCAAGTTTCCGTCACCTACAACATTTGAAAATGAGGGCAGATCTGTAATTAATACACCGCCCGTACTTGATGAATGTAGTACAGCACAGGAATGTTGTGCGGCGTAGTCCGCCTTGCACAACAGTGGAAGACAGAACTTACTTGCGGCTTCTGCTCGTCTTGAGTTTGAACCTACTTGGTCGTTACTCAGGATGCCCCGTGGAGTGTTCTAGTGGATCGGCGGCGCCGAGAAGTAAACTACACGTTACTTCCTGGATGGGCGGGGCGCTAGTCAGGGCCCTCAGCGGGCCAATCAGAACGGCTCAGAGGGGCGGTGTCAGCTACAGTTTCAAGGACGCTGCAGCCGACGTATGGTGTTATGGAAACCATAGCAACCGCGCTGATGTGAACGAGGCTGTTAATGCAAAAGAAGGGTCTGAAAGGTTTAATAGCCAAAACGGATTTAGTGTGGGTATTTGGAACAGAGCAGGAGGAAGATTCAGGACAGATGTAATGTCCGCGTATTTTGGTATATACAAAGACAAACACATGATAACCACTATTTAGGGTCTTGGTAGTCTTAATAATAACCTAAAGCTGTTTTTTCATTCATACGGTTGTAATTCAATATCATCAGAGCGTTATTCGGGAGGGAGGTTTTATCCCATAGCAGTGTTCCACGGGATATTGTCATTGAGGCCGGTTTTATGGGTGGAAAGTCTGTAGACCCACCTCTGTTCCTTTTCAAAAAGGCGTTGATTCAGATTGGCTCCTGGTTTGACCTGTTCTATAATGGTCCACTGTATTTCTTCTGAATTGTGCCCTGCTGACAGGTAATGTTCGGTAAGTTTGGTGTTGGCCTTTTTACACCTAATGGTGCTTCTGTGTTCTCCAATGCGTATTTTTATCTTTCTGCTGGTCATACCTACATAGTGTAGGTTACAGGGACATGTCAATCTGTACACGACATTCTCGCTGTTGCAATTTGTATGTCCTCTGATCGTCCAGGTTTTTGTAGGTTCCAGCTGTAGGGTCTTAGTATTATAAGTAAATGGGCATACACTACAACTGCCACACTTATAGTGGCCTGTCACTTTTGGTAATCGCCATGAATTGAGTACCGTTTCATTTTCCACCACAATCATCTTAGGTCTGGTGTTCACTACCGCATCTTTGATGCTGCGTGCTCTTCTATATGAGAACAAAGGTTTTTCCCATCTCAGGTTACCAGTGTTGAGTATGCTCCAATGCTTCCCTATTATCTTGGTTACCTCGTTGGAGATAGTGTTGTACGTGGTGACACAGGTTAAGGGAATTTCCTCCACAGTTTTTGACGGGTTCTCCAAAAGAGCAGCTCTATGTTGATTCCAAGCGCGTTTTTGGCTTTTATGTAGGATCTTTTCGGGATATCCTCAGGTCTTTAGTTTGAGGGTCAGATCTTGGGCCTGTTGTTTGTAATCTTCAAGCTCGCTACAATTTCTGCGGACCCGCAGGTATTGTCCATACGGCAAGTTTTCACGCAGTGGTCTCGGGTGAAAGCTTTCAAAACGAAGTAGATTGTTTTTGGCAGTAGGTTTGTAATGAGTGACCGTGGACAACTTCCCACTTGCTTTAGTTATAGTAAGATCTAGAAAGACCAAAGAATTATGGTCCATCACGTAAGTGAACTTCAAATGGTCATCAAGTGTGTTAATCCAATTGAAGAATGATAATAGGGTGTCTTCAGTGCCTTTCCAAATGGTGAGCACGTCGTCTATATATCTTCTCCAAAGTAAGATATTGGAACTGTACGGGTTCGTGTTGCTTAGGATATGTTTCTCTTCGAAATCATGTACATACAGGCCCGCTACACTTGGAGCAAATGTACTGCCCATAGATGTACCCCCAGTCTGGAGAAAAATCATGTAGTCGAACTGGAAATAGTTCCTTTTGAGGGCCAGTCTGGCACACTCCAAAATGAATTCTCTTGGTGTTCTTGATGTCCATTCTTCTTTATCAAGAGCCCTTTTGAGGACCTCCAGAGTGGCATCTTGGGGAATGCTGGTATATAAGCTCTCGATATCAAAACTCACCAGTATGATGTCATCATCTATGGTGAGCTGGTCCAAGAGTCGTAGCACACTTTTGGTGTCCTGTAGGTAGGTGCTCGTTTCTGTACCATGGTCTTGAAGAACACGTCGCAAAAACAGGACAAGGGTTCCAAAAGGGAACCTAACCCCGAAACAATGGGCCTGCCGGGTGGTGGTATTTTGTTTTTATGCATTTTTGGGAGCGTGTAAAATTAGGGGATCCTCCCCTCACTTTTACATAGGAAATCCGCCTCTTGTTTGGAAAGGTATCCTTCTGCTTCTCCGTGTTCCACCAGTGACGTAATCTCATTCCTAAGATCTTCTGTGGGATCCACTGGTAGTCTCCGATAATTTCTGTGGTCAGCCAGCAGTCTGAGACATTCAGTTTGGTATGCTGATTTGTCAAGTATGACTATCCCTCCGCCTTTATCCGCGGGTTTGATTATGATGGTATCTGACTTCTGTAGGTTGTCCAGTGCGGTTCTTTCACATTTCGTAAGATTCATGTACGGTTTCTTTGGGGAGGCATTTTCAACCTCATTGAAGACCGCTTGCTCAAAAGTAGAAATTTCAACAGGGACCATGTGTGCTGGTGGTGTAAATGTGGATTTATTACGTAATCCTGTCTCATTTATATCAGGGTTCTCCTCCATGTTGACTCTCTTCTCAAAAAAGGCTTTTAGTCTCAATTTCCGAAAGAAGGAGGCTAATTCGCAGTGGAGTTTGAATTTATCCAATTTTGCTGTTGGCACAAAACCTAACCCCTTATTTAGGACAGATTCCTCATCCTTGCTGAGGGGTCTGGTGGAAAGATTCGTTATTAGGTTTTCCGATTGCTCGGTCCTGCCTGTTGCGGTTTGTTCTTGTTCATGTTGGTGCTCGGGTCTTCCGGTGCCCAGTGGACTTGATTGCCCTGGTTGGCGTTTTTTCTTCTTCCCCGTCCTCTCCCGCCCCGGTTTAAAAAAGGGGGGCCGTAGGGGTTCTGGGGAAAAAAAGTTGTTGAAACGGTGGTTGCCACCCATACATCGGAAAATTCGGTGGATGGTTGTATACATCCTGGAAAACTGGCATGGGCATTGGATTAAAAGTTGGCCAATTGCCCTTTCCCCTGCCTCGTCCTCTACCTTTCTGTTTCGTGCTTCCACTACTGGAGTTTCCACTGGAGTTGGAGGTATTACTCGATGCATTGCTCGAAGCATCAGAGTTATCGTCTCCTTTCGATGGCGGTACATATTCAGGATCTGAGTAAGGATATGCCTTTACCATTGAGAAACTCTTTAGGTCTTTCTGAAATTTCTGCACTTTTTGTTGGGTCAGGTTTTCTTTATAATCCGTCATTTCTTTGTTCAGCTCGTCCAGCTTTTTTTTAAAACCTGTAATGGTGGCTTTCATATTGCCTTCTGCCACTTGTATTTCCACTTGAATCTTCTCGGAAAGTCTTAGGGCGGTTTTTAAAATCAGGACTATCCAATCGTGTGTGCAATGCCACGCTATGGCAGCCCAGTCTTTTCGAAAAAGTTCGTCTTCTAAGAAGATGCGAGGAGCATTGGAGACTAGTAGTCCTTTTGGCGCCATGTTGTTGCTCAGATACTGTTTAAGAATAGTCCCATGTAAGATCGTCCTGATTCTGTTCCTTTTAAGTTCTGTCAGGTTTTCCCAGTCTTTTGTCTCAGAAATGCTTTGAGCTATGCTAGCATCCGCAAAAATAGAAAGATCACTCATCACCTCCTCCACCTCCTCAGAGGTGTAGGAAAGACCCTGATTTTCGGCCATGGTTGTGAAAGTTAAGGTATAATTATGTGAAGCTCTCGCAGCTGTGCGCTGCCTAATGTATATATAACAAAGGAGAGTGTAAGGGAAATTGCACAAGCTATGTGTGGTGGGAACTCCTGGTCCCCGAGGTTAAATGTAGCAACAATGGAGGAGTACCCCCTGGGAGGAAAAACAGAAAATAATTTTTTCTGTGTCTAGAGCGGAAAGCTCAGGTTAGCACAGTTTGCCCCAACCCGTTACAGGACAATACATGTCCTTGAAAAAGACCCCTCACTCACCAACCTGGTTGGTGACATGCTTCATCATCGGGGTCCCACCCCACAGGCCGAGTGCCCATAGGGTGTGCTACGACACCTGCTTACAGTGGAGCGGGTTTTTTTTGTTTATATGTGCAGAAAGTTACAGTAATACGTGTGTTAAAAAAGGGCCAAAGCTACTCACTACAAGACTTTATTCTTGAGTGTTTGAACCCTTGTAAAAACAGTGTGGCACCTGTGCCTAACTAGGAAGGCTTTGGTGTCTCAGGAAGTGTGATAGATAAAAATAGCGAAGTGTGCTATGTGATTTTAGAAGAATTAGGTCTACATGTTTCAACCATTTAAAAATTCTTGATTTTCGTCAGGACCGTGGTGATTGGGCGGGGTGGTCCGCACACGCTAAGGTGCGTCCTGCCCTCGTTCAATTTAAGACCACAAATAGTGGTCTGATGTAAAAAAGTGTCTTTTCCTGGGTCAGGAGAAAAATCTGTAAGAGAAAGTTTTTGTATAGGGTTGGGATTACATACTGGGTAAGACAAAAGACAAGGGTACACACTTAACAATTATTGTGCTCGGTGGATTAACCTGAATAAGGTGACAATGAAACACCTTATTCGTCAGGTCATACCCGTGGTCCATCTAAAGTGATAGACTAAAGTGCTCAGGCGGTAGATTACCGGAGCGTGGGTGTGTGTTGAATAAATCAGCACCTTGAATATATGGTAGTCTAGCAGGGTAGCTAGAATAGTGAAGGGGAGGGAGGGTGAGGGAGAGTGATCGCCATTACAATGCGGCGTCTGGCGCGCTCAGGCATAACAAGGATGTGATCGGCGGCCAAACAAACATGCCGCTTTTAAGCGGGTTACACTGATAATGTTAACCTGAGTACATGTAAAGCATGGTATTTGGCTCGGCTTACACTTGAAGCGGTGAATATCACTTCATGGGCATCGGAGTGTCCAAGACGGCAAGTTTCCGTCACCTACAACATTTGAAAATGAGGGCAGATCTGTAATTAATACACCGCCCGTACTTGATGAATGTAGTACAGCACAGGAATGTTGTGCGGCGTAGTCCGCCTTGCCAAACAGTGGAAGACAGCACTTACTTGCGGCTTCTGCTCGTCTTGAGTTTGAACCTACTTGGTCGTTACTCAGGATGCCCCGTGGAATGTTCTAGTGGATCGGCGGCGCCGAGAAGTAAACTACACGTTACTTCCTGGATGGGCGGGGCGCTAGTCAGGGCCCTCAGCGGGCCAATCAGAACGGCTCAGAGGGGCGGTGTCAGCTACAGTTTTAATGACGCTGCAGCCGACGTATGGTGTTATGGAAACCATAGCAACCGCGCTGATGTGAACGAGGCTGTTAATGCAAAAGAAGGGTCTGAAAGGTTTAATAGCCAAAACGGATTTAGTGTGGATATTTGGAACAGAGCAGGAGGAAGATTCAGGACAGATGTAATGTCCGCGTATTTTGGTATATACAAAGACAAACACATGATAACCACTATTTAGGGTCTTGGTAGTCTTAATAATAACCTAAAGCTGTTTTTTCATTCATACGGTTGTAATTCAATATCATCAGAGCGTTATTCGGGAGGGAGGTTTTATCCCATAGCAGTGTTCCACGGGATATTGTCATTGAGGCCGGTTTTATGGGTGGAAAGTCTGTAGACCCACCTTTGTTCCTTTTCAAAAAGGCGTTGATTCAGATTGGCTCCTGGTTTGACCTGTTCTATAATGGTCCACTGTATTTCATCTGAATTGTGCCCTGCCGACAGTTAATGTTCGGTAAGTTTGGTGTTGGCCTTTTTACACCTAATGGTGCTTCTGTGTTCTCCAATGCGTATTTTTATCTTTCTGCTGGTCATACCTACATAGTGTAGGTTACAGGGACATGTCAATCTGTACACGACATTCTCGCTGTTGCAATTTGTATGTCCTCTGATCGTCCAGGTTTTTGTAGGTTCCAGCTGTAGGGTCTTAGTATTATAAGTAAACGGGCATACATACAACTGCCACACTTATAGTGGCCTGTCACTTTTGGTAATCGCCATGAATTGAGTACCGTTTCATTTTCCACCACAATCATCTTAGGTCTGGTGTTCACTACCGCATCTTTGATGCTGCGTGCTCTTCTATATGAGAACAAAGGTTTTTCCCATCTCAGGTTCCCAGTGTTGAGTATGCTCCAATGCTTCCCTATTATCTTGGTTACCTCGTTGGAGATAGTGTTGTACGTGGTGACACAGGTTAAGGGAATTTCCTCCACAGTTTTTGACGGGTTCTCCAAAAGAGCAGCTCTATGTTGATTCCGAGCGCGTTTTTGGCTTTTATGTAGGATCTTTTCGGGATATCCTCGGGTCTTTAGTTTGAGGGTCAAATCTTGAGCCTGTTGTTTGTAATCTTCAAGCTCGCTACAATTTCTGCGGACCCGCAGGTATTGTCCATACGGCAGGTTTTCACGCTGTGGTCTCGGGCGAAAGCTTTCAAAACGAAGTAGATTGTTTTTGGCAGTAGGTTTGTAATGAGTGACCGTGGACAACTTCCCACTTGCTTTAGTTATAGTAAGATCTAGAAAGACCAAAGAATTATGGTCCATCACGTAAGTGAACTTCAAATGGTCATCAAGTGTGTTAATCCAATTGAAGAATGATAATAGGGTGTCTTCAGTGCCTTTCCAAATGGTGAGCACGTTGTCTATATATCTTCTCCAAAGTAAGATATTGGAACTGTACGGGTTAGTGTTGCTTAGGATATGTTTCTCTTCGAAATCATGTACATACAGGCCCGCTACACTTGGAGCAAATGTACTGCCCATAGATGTACCCCCAGTCTGGAGAAAAATCATGTCGTCGAACTGGAAATAGTTCCTTTTGAGGGCCAGTCAGGCACACTCCAAAATGAATTCTCTTGGTGTTCTTGATGTCCATTCTTCTTTATCAAGAGCCCTTTTGAGGACCTCCAGAGTGGCATCTTGGGGAATGCTGGCATATAAGCTCTCGATATCAAAACTCACCAGTATGATGTCATCATCTATGGTGAGCTGGTCCAAGAGTCGTAGCACACTTTTGGTGTCCTGTAGGTAGGTGCTCGTTTTCTGTACCATGGTCTTGAAGAACACGTCGCAAAAACAGGACAAGGGTTCCAAAAGGGAAGCTAACCCCGAAACAATGGGCCTGCCGGGTGGTGGTATTTTGTTTTTATGCATTTTTGGGAGCGTGTAAAAGTAGGGGATCCTCCCCTCACTTTTACATAGGAAATCCGCCTCTTGTTTGGAAAGGTATCCTTCTGCTTCTCCGTGTTCCACCAGTGACGTAATCTCATTCCTAAGATCTTCTGTGGGATCCACTGGTAGTCTCCGATAATTTCTGTGGTCAGCCAGCAGTCTGAGACATTCAGTTTGGTATGCTGATTTGTCAAGTATGACTATCCCTCCGCCTTTATCCGCGGGTTTGATTATGATGGTATCTGACTTCTGTAGGTTGTCCAGTGCGGTTCTTTCTTATTTCGTAAGATTCATGTACGGTTTCTTTGGGGAGGCATTTTCAACCTCATTGAAGACCGCTTGCTCAAAAGTAGAAATTTCAACAGGGACCATGTGTGCTGGTGGTGTAAATGTGGATTTATTACGTAATCCTGTCTCATTTATATCAGGGTTCTCCTCCATGTTGACTCTCTTCTCAAAAAAGGCTTTTAGTCTCAATTTCCGAAAGAAGGAGGCTAATTCGCAGTGGAGTTTGAATTTATCCAATTTTGCTGTTGGCACAAAACCTAACCCCTTATTTAGGACAGATTCCTCATCCTTGCTGAGGGGTCTGGTGGAAAGATTCGTTATTAGGTTTTCCGATTGCTTGGTCCTGCCTGTTGCGGTTTGTTCTTGTTCATGTTGGTGCTCGGGTCTTCCGGTGCCCAGTGGACTTGATTGCCCTGGTTGGCGTTTTTTCTTCTTCCCCGTCCTCTCCCGCCCCGGTTTTAAAAAGGGGGGCCGTAGGGGTTCTGGGGAAAAAAAGGTTGTTGAAACGGTGGTTGCCACCCATACATCGGAAAATTCGGTGGATGGTTGTATACATCCTGGAAAACTGGCATGGGCATTGAATTAAAAGTCGGCCAATTGCCCTTTCCCCTGCCTCGTCCTCTACCTTTCTGTTTCGTGCTTCCACTACTGGAGTTTCCACTGGAGTTGGAGGTATTACTCGATGCATTGCTCGAAGCATCAGAGTTATCGTCTCCTTTGGATGGCGGTACATATTCAGGATCTGAGTAAGGATATGCCTTTACCATTGAGAACCTCTTTAGGTCTTTCTGAAATTTCTGCACTTTTTGTTGGGTCAGGTTTTCTTTATAATCCGTCATTTCTTTGTTCAGCTCGTCCAGCTTTTTTTTAAAACCTGTAATGGTGGCTTTCATATTGCTTTCTGCCACTTGTATTTCCACTTGGATCTTCTCGGAAAGTCTTAGGGCGGTTTTTAAAATCAGGACTATCCAATCGTGTGTGCAATGCCACGCTATGGCAGCCCAGTCTTTTCGAAAAAGTTCGTCTTCTAAGAAGATGCGAGGAGCATTGGAGACTAGTAGTCCTTTTGGCGCCATGTTGTTGCTCAGATACTGTTTAAGAATAGTCCCATGTAAGATCGTCCTGATTCTGTTCCTTTTAGGTTCTGTCAGGTTTTCCCAGTCTTTTGTCGCAGAAATGCTTTGAGCTATGCTAGCATCCGCAAAAATAGAGAGATCACTCATCACCTCCTCCACCTCTTCAGAGGTGTAGGAAAGACCCTGATTTTCGGCCATGGTTGTGAAAGTTAAGGTATAATTATGTGAAGCTCTCGCAGCTGTGCGCTGCCTAATGTATATATAACAAAGGAGAGAGTAAGGGAAATTGCACAAGCTATGTGTGGTGGGAACTCCTGGTCCCCGAGGTTAAATGTAGCAACAATGGAAGAGTACCCCCTGGGAGGAAAAACAGAAAATAATTTTTTCTGTGTCTAGAGCGGAAAGCTCAGGTTAGCACAGTTTGCCCCAACCCGTTACAGGACAATACATGTCCTTGAAAAAGACCCCTCACTCACCAACCTGGTTGGTGACATGCTTCATCATCGGGGTCCCACCCCACAGGCCGAGTGCCCATAGGGTGTGCTACGACACCTGCTTACAGTGGAGCGGGTTTTTTTGTTTATATGTGCAGAAAGTTACAGTAATACGTGTGTTAAAAAAAGGCCAAAGCTACTCACTACAAGACTTTATTATTGAGTGTTTGAACCCTTGTAAAAACAGTGTGGCACCTGTGCCTAACTAGGAAGGCTTTGGTGTCTCAGGAAGTGTGATATATAAAAATAGCGAAGTGTGCTATGTGATTTTAGAAGAATTAGGTCTACATGTTTCAACCATTTAAAAATTCTTGGTTTTCGTCAGGACCGTGGTGATTGGACGGGGTGGTCCGCACACGCTAAGGTGCATCCTGCCCTCGTTCAATTTAAGACCACAAATAGTGGTCTGATGTAAAAAAGTGTCTTTTCCTGGGTCAGGAGAAAAACCTGTAAGAGAAAATTTTTGTATAGGGTTGGGATTACATACTGGGGAAGACAAAAGACAAGGGTACACACTTAACAATTATTGTGCTCGGTGGATTCACCCGAATGAGGTGACAATGAAACACCTTATTAGTCAGGTCGTACCCGTGGTCCATCTAAAGTGATAGACTAAAGTGCTCAGGCGGTAGATTACCGGAGCGTGGGTGTGTGTTGAATAAATCAGCACCTTGAAGATATAGTAGTCTAGCAGGGTAGAATAGTGAAGGGGAGGGAGGGTGAGGGAGAGTGATCGCCATTACAATGCGGCGTCTGGCGCGCTCAGGCATAACAAGGATGTGATCGGCGGCTAAACAAACATGCCGCTTTTAAGCGGGTTACACTGATAATGTTAACCTGAGTACATGTAAAGCATGGTATTTGGCTCGGCTTACACTTGAAGCGGTGAATATCGCTTCATGGGCATCGGAGTGTCCAAGACGGCAAGTTTCCGTCACCTACAACATTTGAAAATGAGGGCAGATCTGTAATTAATACATCGCCCGTACTTGATGAATGTAGTACAGCACAGGAATGTTGTGCGGCGTAGTCCGCCTTGCATAACAGTGGAAGACAGCACTTACTTGCGGCTTCTGCTCGTCTTGAGTTTGAACCTACTTGGTCGTTACTCAGGATGCCCCATGGAGTGTTCTAGTGGATCGGCGGCGCCGAGAAGTAAACTACACGTTACTTCCTGGATGGGCGGGGCGCCAGTCAGGGCCCTCAGCGGGCCAATCAGAACGGCTCAGAGGGGCGGTGTCAGCTACAGTTTCAATGACGCTGTAGCCGACGTATGGTGTTATGGAAACCATAGCAACCGCGCTGATGTGAACGATGCTGTTAATGCAAAAGAAGGGTCTGAAAGGTTTAATAGCTAAAACGGATTTAGTGTGGATATTTGGAACAGAGCAGGAGGAAGATTCAGGACAGATGTAATGTCCGCGTATTTTGGTATATACAAAGACAAACACATGATAACCACTATTTAGGGTCTTGGTAGTCTTAATAATAACCTAAAGCTGTTCTTCAAGACCATGGTACAGAAAACGAGCACCTACCTACAGGACACCAAAAGTGTGCTACGACTCTTGGACCAGCTCACCATAGATGATGACATCATACTGGTGAGTTTTGATATCGAGAGCTTATATACCAGCATTCCCCAAGATGCCACTCTGGAGGTCCTCAAAAGGGCTATTGATAAAGAAGAATGGACATCAAGAACACCAAGAGAATTCATTTTGGAGTGTGCCAGACTGGCCCTCAAAAGGAACTATTTCCAGTTCGATGACATGATTTTTCTCCAGACTGGGGGTACATCTATGGGCAGTACATTTGCTCCAAGTGTAGCGGGCCTGTATGTACATGATTTCGAAGAGAAACATGTCCTAAGCAACATGAACCCGTACAGTTCCAATATCTTACTTTGGAGAAGATATATAGACGACGTGCTCACCATTTGGAAAGGCACTAAAGACACCCTATTATCATTCTTCAATTGGATTAACACACTTGATGACCATTTGAAGTTCACTTACGTGATGGACCATAATTCTTTGGTCTTTCTAGATCTTACTATAACTAAAGCAAGTGGGAAGTTGTCCACGGTCACTCATTACAAACCTACTGCCAAAAACAATCTACTTCGTTTTGAAAGCTTTCACCCGAGACCACTACGTGAAAACCTGCCGTACGGACAATACCTGCGGGTCCGCAGAAATTGTAGCGAGCTTGAAGATTACAAACAACAGGCCCAAGATCTGACCCTCAAACTAAAGACCCGAGGATATCCCGAAAAGATCCTACATAAAAGCCAAAAACGCGCTCGGAATCAACATAGAGCTGCTCTTTTGGAGAACCCGTCAAAAACTGTGGAGGAAATTCCCTTAACCTGTGTCACCACGTGCAACACTATCTCCAACGAGGTAACCAAGATAATAGGGAAGCATTGGAGCATACTCAACACTGGGAACCTGAGATGGGAAAAACCTTTGTTCTCATATAGAAGAGCACGCAGCATCAAAGATGCGGTAGTGAACACCAGACCTAAGATGATTGTGGTGGAAAATGAAATGGTACTCAATTCATGGCAATTACCAAAAGTGACAGGCCACTATAAGTGTGGCAGTTGTAGTGTATGCCCGTTTACTTATAATACTAAGACCCTACAGCTGGAACCTACAAAAACCTGGACAATCAGAGGACATACAAATTGCAACAGCGAGAATGTCGTGTACAGATTGACATGTCCCTGTAACCTACACTATGTAGGTATGACCAGCAGAAAGATAAAAATACGCATTGGAGAACACAGAAGTACCATTAGGTGTAAAAAGGCCAACACCAAACTTACCGAACATTACCTGTCGGCAGGGCACAATTCAGATGAAATACAGTGGACCATTATAGAACAGATCAAACCAGGAGCCAATCTGAATCAACGCCTTTTTGAAAAGGAACAAAGGTGGGTCTACAGACTTTCCACCCATAAAACCGGCCTCAATGACAATATCCCGTGGGACACTGCTATGGGATAAAACCTCCCTCCCGAATAACGCTCTGATGATATTGAATTAAAACCGTATGAATGAAAAAACAGCTTTAGGTTATTATTAAGACTACCAAGACCCTAAATAGTGGTTATCATGTGTTTGTCTTTGTATATACCAAAATACGCGGACATTACATCTGTCCTGAATCTTCCTCCTGCTCTGTTCCAAATATCCACACTAAATCCGTTTTGGCTATTAAACCTTTCAGACCCTTCTTTTGCATTAACAGCCTCGTTAACATCAGCGCGGTTGCTATGGTTTCCATAACACAATACGTCGGCTGCAGCATCATTGAAACTGTAGCTGACACCGCCCCTCTGAGCCGTTCTGATTGGCCCGCTGAGGGCCCTGACTAGCACCCCGCCCATCCAGGAAGTAACATGTAGTTTACTTCTCGGCGCCGCCGATCCACTAGAACACTCCACGGGGCATCCTGAGTAACGACCAAGTAGGTTCAAACTCAAGACGAGCAGAAGCCGCAAGTAAGTGCTGTCTTCCACTGTTGTGCAAGGCGGACTACGCCGCACAACATTCCTGTGCTGTACTACATTCATCAAGTACGGGCGGTGTATTAATTACAGATCTGCCCTCATTTTCAAATGTTGTAGGTGACGGAAACTTGCCGTCTTGGACACTCTGATGCCCATGAAGCAATATTCACAGCTTCAAGTGTAAGCCGAACCAAATACCATGCTTTACATGTACTCAGGTTAACATTATCAGTGTAACCCGCTTAAAAGCGGCATGTTTGTTTAGCCGCCGATCACATCCTTGTTATGCCTGAGCGCGCCAGACGCCGCATTGTAATGGCGATCACTCTCCCTCACCCTCCCTCCCCTTCACTATTCTAGCTACCCTGCTAGACTACCATATCTTCAAGGTGCTGATTTATTCAACACACACCCACGCTCCGGTAATCTACCGCCTGAGCACTTTAGTCTATCACTTTAGATGGACCACGGGTACGACCTGACTAATAAGGTGCTTCATTGTCACCTTATTCGGGTGAATCCACCGAGCACAATAATTGTTAAGTGTGTACCCTTGTCTTTTGTCTTCCCCAGTATGTAATCCCAACCCTATACAAAAATTTTCTCTTACAGGTTTTTCTCCTGACCCAGGAAAAGACACTTTTTTACATCAGACCACTATTTGTGGTCTTAAATTGAACGAGGGCAGGACTCACCTTAGCGTGTGCGGACCACCCCGTCCAATCACCACGGTCCTGACGAAAACCAAGAATTTTTAAATGGGTGAAACATGTAGACCTAATTCTTCTAAAATCACATATCACACTTCGCTATTTTTATCTATCACACTCCGGATCTCCAACCGACCCCTGCCCTCACCACGTCTTCAACAAGGCCGACTCCGTCATCGCACCCCACCTGCGGGACATCATCAACGCCTCCTTCGACACCGCTACCTTCCCGGAGAGCTGGAAGCACGCCGAACTCAGCGCTCTACTAAAGAAACCAACAGCGGACCCCACCATACTCAAGAACTACCGCCCCATCTCGCTCCTCCCGTTTCCAGCCAAAGTCATCGAGAAGACCGTCAACAAGCAACTGGCTGCCTTCCTCGAGACGAACGGATCCCTCGACCCCTCTTAGTCGGGCTTCAGGGCCAACCACAGCACCGAGACCGCCCTCATCGCGGCCACCGATGACATCCGGGCCCTGCTGGACAACGGAGAGACAGCAGCCCTCATCCTCCTGGACCTCTCCGCGGCATTCGACACCGTCTGCCACCGCACCCTAGTGCAGCGCCTTAGCAACGCCAGAATCCAGGAGAAGGCACTGGAATGGATCGTCTCCTTCCTCGCTGGAAGGACTCAGAGAGTCCGCCTACCACCGTTCAGTTCAGAGGCCACGGAAGTCATCTGCGGCGTTCCTCAGGGCTCCTCGCTCATCCCCACCCTCTTCAATGTCTACATGTGCCCCCTGGTGGCCATCGCACGCCAACACAACCTCAACATCATCTCCTACGCCGACGACACACAGCTGATCCTCTCCCTGACCAACGACCCCGCCACCGCCAGAGCCGACCTACACGAAGGGATGAAACACGTAGCCGAATGGATGATGACCAGCCGCCTGAAACTGAACTCAGAGAAGACGGAAGTTCTCATCCTGGGCCCCTCGCCCTCCGCCTGGGACGACTCCTGGTGGCCACCCGCCCTGGGCACCGCACCCAAACCAACAGACCACGCACGCAACCTGGGCTTCATCCTGGACTCCTCCCTCTCCATGACCAGACAAGTCAACGCCGTCTCCTCGTCCTGTTTCAACATCCTGCGCATGCTACGCAAGATCTTCCGGTGGATCCCCACCGAGACCAGGAAGACGGTCACCCAGGCCCTCGTCACCAGCCGCCTGGACTACGGCAACGCCCTCTACGCCGGAACCATCGCCAAGCTCCAGAAGAGACTCCAGCGGATCCAGAACGCCTCAGCCAGACTCATCCTCGACCACCCCCGACGCAGCCACATCTCCGGACATCTGAGAGACCTGCACTGGCTCCCCATCAACAAGAGAATCACCTTCCGTCTCCTCACCCACGCACACAAAGCCCTACACGACCAAGGCCCGAGCTAC
Organism: Lissotriton helveticus; assembly: GCF_964261635.1. Taxonomy (NCBI): domain Eukaryota; kingdom Metazoa; phylum Chordata; class Amphibia; order Caudata; family Salamandridae; genus Lissotriton; species Lissotriton helveticus. The sequence continues at coordinate 1,656,782,907 of NC_136069.1, forward strand.
CTCAACAGCCGCCTCAACTTCTACGCTCCCACACGCAACCTCCGATCGACCAACCAGGCGCTCGCCACCGTCCCCCGCATCCGAAGAGCCACAACAGGAGGAAGATCCTTCTCCCACCTGGCCGCCAAGACTTGGAACTCCCTCCCGACCCACCTCCGCCTGACCCAAGACCACCTCGCCTTCAGGAAGCAGCTCAAGACCTGGCTGTTCGAGCAGTAGCGGACCCCCCCTCCCGAAGCGCCTTGAGACCCTCCGGGTGAGTAGTGCGCGATATAAATGCAATGATTGATTGATTGATTTTTATCTATCACACTTCCTGAGACACCAAAGCCTTCCTAGTTAGGCACAGGTGCCACACTGTTTTTACAAGGGTTCAAACACTCAAGAATAAAGTCTTGTAGTGAGTAGCTTTGGCCCTTTTTTAACACACGTATTACTGTAACTTTCTGCACATATAAACAAAAAAAACCCGCTCCATTGTAACAAGGTGTCGTAGCACACCCTATGGGCACTCGGCCTGTGGGGTGGGACCCCGATGATGAAGCATGTCACCAACCAGGTTGGTGAGTGAGGGGTCTTTTTCAAGGACATGTATTGTCCTGTAACGGGTTGGGGCAAACTGTGCTAACCTGAGCTTTCCGCTCTATACACAGAAAAACATTATTTTCTGTTTTTCCTCCCAGGGGGTACTCCTCCATTGTTGCTACATTTAACCTCGGGACCAGGAGTTCCCACCACACATAGCTTGTGCAATTTCCCTTACTCTCTCCTTTGTTATATATACATTAGGCAGCGCACAGCTGCGAGAGCTTCACATAATTATACCTTAACTTTCACAACCATGGCCGAAAATCAGGGTCTTTCCTACACCTCTGAGGAGGTGGAGGAGGTGATGAGTGATCTTTCTATTTTTGCGGATGCTAGCATAGCTCAAAGCATTTCTGCGACAAAAGACTGGGAAAACCTGACATAACTTAAAAGGAACAGAATCAGGACGATCTTACATGGGACGATTCTTAAACAGTATCTGAGCAACAACATGGCGCCAAAAGGACTACTAGTCTCCAATGCTCCTCGCATCTTCTTAGAAGACGAACTTTTTCGAAAAGACTGGGCTGCCATAGCGTGGCATTGCACACAAGATTGGATAGTCCTGATTTTAAAAACCGCCCTAAGACTTTCCGAGAAGATCCAAGTGGAAATATAAGTGGCAGAAGGCAATATGAAAGCCACCATTACAGGTTTTAAAAAAAAGCTGGACGAGCTGAACAAAGAAATGACGGATTATAAAGAAAACCTGACCCAACAAAAAGTGCAGAAATTTCAGAAAGACCTAAAGAGGTTCTCAATGGTAAAGGCATATCCTTACTCAGATCCTGAATATGTACCGCCATCCAAAGGAGACGATGACTCTGATGCTTCGAGCAATGCATCGAGTAATACCTCCAACTCCAGTGAAAACTCCAGTAGTGGAAGCACGAAACAGAAAGGTAGAGGACGAGGCAAGGGAAAGGGCAATTGGCCTACTTTTAATCCAATGCCCATGCCAGTTTTCCAGGATGTATACAACCATCCACCGAATTTTCCGATGTATGGGTGGCAACCACCGTTTCAACAACCTTTTTTTCCCCAGAACCCCTACGGCACCCCTTTTTTAAACCGGGGCGGGAGAGGACGGAGAAGAAGAAAAAACGCCAACCAGGGCAATCAAGTCCACTGGGCACCGGAAGCCCCGAGCACCAACATGAACAAACCGCAGCAGGCAGGACCGAGCAATCGGAAAACCTAATAACGAATCTTTCCACCAGACCCCTCAGCAAGGATGAGGAATCTGTCCTAAATAAGGGGTTAGGTTTTGGTTTTGTACCAACAGCAAAATTGGATAAATTCAAACTCCACTGCGAGTTAGCCTCCGTCTTTCGGAAATTGAGACTAAAAGCCTTTTTAGGTCGAGCGTAGCGAAGGGACCTCTAGTATACTTTAGTATACTTTGTAAATGGGACAGGGGAGGTGCACGCGCTTTCCCTCGCCGATTTGACCTCGTGGGCGCGCACGCCCAGGCCGGCGCCGTGCACAACCCCTGTTCCACTTTCACTGCAAGTCAGCCTCTCGCGCGCGCATGCATGCACACAGACACACACACGGCGCACACGCACTTATACAGACACGCAGGCACCCAGACAGGCAACCCCCTTCCCCCCCCCACAGTCACACACACACACGCATACACACAGACTCCAAGACACATACACACACACACGCACGCACGCTCACACACAGCCCGCCGCCGCACGCGCGCGCACACACACACGCTGACAAAAATAATGTCCAAAACTCTGTCTGTCACTGGACGCACCTTGGAAGCAATGGTTGTTGGTGCTGCTTTGGGGCGGTTTGGAAACCCACACGATTTTGGGCTCTTTAAAAACTTTAGGAATTTGTGCACTCGAATCCACCCAGGATCTAAAATCTGCCTAGTCTTACAGGTCGTTAATTCACCATGATTCTGGAGGTTTAAATTCTGCCCTGATGTCAGGTGCCTTTCTCAAGCTGCAGCTGGGGTGGGGAGGGGACGTCATAGCCCAGGCCCCCCCACCCCCGCACAGTTAATGATATAGGTATTTGCGCAGCGGCGGAAGGTAAACACACAGCGCCATCCTTGAGACGGGCTTTATTCTGCTTTTACTGGGGCTCCGAGCAGTGAACACAAATAAATGAGCCGCCCGGGGGCTCTCATTGTGTCCGGGTGGGGTGGAGAGCTGGGGGAGGCAGCGTTCCTCGTCGTCACTTCCTTTATAATCCTAATACGATCACCTCTGTGTTTACATGTGTGCTCCCAAACAGAAAACGTAGGGCCAGGAACTGGGGGTGTCCGGGATCCCACGGGGAGACAGGCTGGTCCTTTGACCGGAAGTGATGGACTGAAGAAACCATCTGCACACTTCGACCCCCCCCCCCCTGCCAGAGTCGTGCGCCTCCATGGAAATTCGAGTTATACGGCATACAGGCTCAGCCTAAGAGAAAAGAGCTATCCATATAGGAGGTTATAGTGATTTTACTGACTCAGTCCTCCTGCAGAAAACCTATTCAGGTTTCACAGATCTTGCAGGCGCAGGCCTGAGAGAGCTGAGTTATATGTAACGATAAACTGGTGTTATTGACTAAGGAAGGCATCATAAATTATTGTGACATAGCTACACCGGCCTTACACTGCGGAACACCCCTTCAGGCTGCACGGGTCTCCCAGGCTCAGACCCAGAGAATAGAGATATCGTTATGTTTACACCAGCCTTACACGGCCCTTACAGGCTTAGAACCAGAGAATAGAACTGTCTTTATGTTTACACAGGCCTTACACTGCAGAGCATCCCTTCAGACAGCACGGATCTCACAGGCTCAGACCCAGAGAATAGAGATATCGAGCGTAGCGAAGGGACCTCTAGTATACTTTAGTATACTTTGTAAATGGGACAGGGGAGGTGCACGCGCTTTCACTCGCCGATTTCACCGTGTGGGCGCGCACGCCCAGGCCGGCGCCGTGCACATCCCCTGTCCCACTTTCACTGCAAGTCAGCCTCTCGCGCGCGCATGCATGCACACAGACACACACACGGCGCACACGCACTTACACAGACACGCAGGCACCCAGACAGGCAACCCCCTGCCCCCCCACAGTCACACACACACACGCATACACACAGACTCCAAGACACATACACACACACACGCACGCATGCTCACACACAGCCCGCCGCCGCACGCGCGCACACACACACATGCCCCCCGCCCTCGCAGCCCAGCAACAAGGCGAAGCCCCACTCACCGGCTTCCTTGGTGCAGCGGCTCTCACTGGCAGCAGGACTCTTCCTCCCTTCTTCGGCACCGGGGCGCAGGGTAGGCTCCTGCCTGCTCCGGTGCTCCAAACAATCGCGGCTCTTCCGTGGGAGGCGGTGTAGGCTCCCGCCCTCCTACTTCCTGTTTCCGGTTGTCCCGCCCGGCCTGCCTGACTTCCTGGTCGCAGGCCGGCGGCGCGAGCTCTGGACGGACTGCAGCACGCGCTCCCGCGAAGATTTCCCTGCCCTCGCAGTTGTTGTAAGGTAAGAAAAAACTGCAACGAATGCTTCACTTGGCTCCCTAATGCTTCTAAACGTCATTCTGCCAGCGGAAGGTTTCTATCTGACACAGCTATCTGTCACGCTAGCTGAAGGCGGCCATCTTTCTTAGCTTTTCAACAATCAAAAACACATCTTTTTAGATCTGGAGTTTGGCAACAAACCTGTCAATACCTCATGGCAACAATATACATAGAGCGGGCTTTGGGTCTTCCCTTATCAATTACTCGCTTATTTGATCAGTCTTTTTCAGCGATTGGTTTGTAACTTTGTCAATCGCTTATTAGCTAAGTCCATTGGAATATTCATCTCTCAACTAATGCTGTTGACTATTTGAGTGTATCCTTTTGCCTCACTTGAGTGATTGTTTTGAAATGCATAAGTAACTATTTTACAACTATAGCCCTCTCTGTCAGCACCTGCTAACTCACTGTGGCATTCAGATACGCCAAAACAGAGTTGTATTCAGACAGTTGCAGTAAAGTAAATGAGCAACAAATATGTGCTGGCAGGTGATTCTCTCACCTCAGTGGCCCTTAAAACACACATGGTGACTATACATTGTCCTTAATGACCACACGCGGTACATAGGGGAGCTGCATGGGCTAGAGATGCATTCAAAAGAGCGTGAGCTTCGATCTTGGGGTCCTAAGAGTGTAAATGTTCTGATCTCCTTTTTGGCAGTGTGTATTCCTGCATGCAGCTGTGGACATAGTAGGAGAGGTAAAGTGTGAATGGGGTTACATCTAGACCTCACATAGGGATACTCCATTCACTGTGTAGATTAGATTTTATAGGTCCCAAAGACTGGCCACTAGATCATTACTTGACTGACAAAGGCTTGAAACATGTGGACTTAGATGATTATTTCTAGTGGACAGCGTCGTTATTTTTAATATAAGCAATAAGCAAGTGGACTCTGTCATTAAAATTATTTTTTGAGAGGACACCTTGTGCTATTGGCATTGTAAATGACAAAGCTATTAATTTAGCTATTTAAAAAAAAAAAACATAAATAAAAACTTTGCCATTTACAATACCAATAGCTCAAACTTTCCTAATGCGAGACCTATTGCATTGCAAATGCTTGTTTGAGAAGAGAGTCAACAGGGAGGAGAACCCTGATATAAATGAGACCAGATTACGGAATAAATCCACATTTACACCACCAGCACACATGGTCCCTGTTGAAATTTCTACTTTTGAGCAAGCGGTCTTCAATGAGGTTGAAAATGCCTCCCCAAAGAAAAAGTACATGAATCTTACGAAATGTGAAAGAACCGCACTGGACAACCTACAGAAGTCAGATACCATCATAATCAAACCCGCGGATAAAGGCGGAGGGGTAGTCATACTTGACAAATCAGCATACCAAACTGAATGTCTCAGACTGCTGGCTGACCACAGAAATTATCGGAGACTACCAGTGGATCCCACAGAATATTTTAGGAATGAGATTACGTCACTGGTGGAACACGGAGAAGCAGAAGGATACCTTTCCAAACAAGAGGCGGATTTCCTATGTGAGGGGAGGATCCCCTACTTTTACACGCTCCCAAAAATGCATAAAAACAAATACCACCACCCGGCAGGCCCATTGTTTCGGGGTTAGGTTCCCTTTTGGAACCCTTGTCCTGTTTTTGCGACGTGTTCTTCAAGACCATGGTACAGAAAACGAGCACCTACCTACAGGACACCAAAAGTGTGCTACGACTCTTGGGCCAGCTCACCATAGATGATGACATCATACTGGTGAGTTTTGATATCGAGAGCTTATATACCAACCTTCCCCAAGATGCCACTCTGGAGGTCCTCAAAAGGGCTCTTGATAAAGAAGAATGGACATCAAGAACACCAAGAGAATTCATTTTGGAGTGTGCCAGACTGGCCCTCAAAAGGAACTATTTCCAGTTCGACTACATGATTTTTCTCCAGACTGGGGGTACATCTATGGGCAGTACATTTGCTCCAAGCGTAGCGGGCCTGTATGTACATGATTCCGAAGAGAAACATATCCTAAGCAACACGAACCCGTACAGTTCCAATATCTTACTTTGGAGAAGATATATAGACGACGTGCTCACCATTTGGAAAGGCACTGAAGACACCCTATTATCATTCTTCAATTGGATTAACACACTTGATGACCATTTGAAGTTCACTTACGTGATGGACCATAATTCTTTGGTCTTTCTAGATCTTACTATAACTAAAGCAAGTGGGAAGTTGTCCACGGTCACTCATTACAAACCTACTGCCAAAAACAATCTGCTTCGTTTTGAAAGCTTTCACCCGAGACCACTGCGTGAAAACCTGCCGTATCGACAATACCATGCGGGTCCGCAGAAATTGTAGCGAGCTTGAAGATTACAAACAACAGTCCCAAGATCTGACCCTCAATCTAAAGACCCGAGGATATCCCGAAAAGATCCTACATAAAAGCCAAAAACGCGCTCGGAATCAACATAGAGCTGCTCTTTTGGAGAACCCGTCAAAAACTGTGGAGGAAATTCCCTTACCCTGTGTCACCACGTACAACACTATCTCCAACGAGGTAACCAAGATAAAGGGAAGCATTGGAGCATACTCAACACTGGGAACCTGAGATTGAAAAAACCTTTGTTCTCATATAGAAGAGCACGCAGCATCAAAGATGCGGTAGTGAACACCAGACCTAAGATGATTGTGGTGGAAAATGAAACGGTACTCAATTCATGGCGATTACCAAAAGTGACAGGCCACTTTAAGTGTGGCAGTTGTAGTGTATGCCCGTTTACTTATAATACTAAGACCCTACAGCTGGAACCTACAAAAACCTGGACGATCAGAGGACATACAAATTGCAACAGCGAGAATGTCGTGTACAGATTGACATGTCCCTCTAACCTACACTATGTAGCTATGACCAGCAGAAAGATAAAAATACGCATTGGAGAACACAGAAGCACCATTAGGTGTAAAAAGGCCAACACCAAACTTACCGAACATTACCTGTCGGCAGGGCACAATTCAGATGAAATACAGTGGACCATTATAGAACAGGTCAAACCAGGAGCCAATCTGAATCAACGCCTTTTTGAAAAGGAACAAAGGTGGGTCTACAGACTTTCCACCCATAAAACCGGCCTCAATGACAATATCCCGTGGAAAACTGCTATGGGATAAAACCTCCCTCCCGAATAACGCTCTGATGATATTGAATTACAACCGTATGAATGAAAAAACAGCTTTAGGTTATTATTAAGACTACCAAGACCCTAAATAGTGGTTATCATGTGTTTGTCTTTGTATATACCAAAATACGCGGACATTACATCGGTCCTGAATCTTCCTCCTGCGCTGTTCCAAATATCCACACTAAATCCGTTTTGGCTATTAAACCTTTCAGACCCTTCTTTTGCATTAACAGCCTTGTTCACATCAGCGCGGTTGCTATGGTTTCCATAACACCATACGTCGGCTGCAGCGTCATTGAAACTGTAGCTGACACCGCCCCTCTGAGCCGTTCTGATTGGCATGCTGAGGGCCCTGACTAGCGCCCCGCCCATCCAGGAAGTAACGTGTAGTTTACTTCTCGGCACCGCCGATCCACTAGAACACTCCACGGGGCATCCTGAGTAACGACCAAGTAGGTTCAAACTCAAGACGAGCAAAAGCCGCAAGTAAGTGCTGTCTTCCACTGTTGTGCAAGGCGGACTACGCCACACAACATTCCTGTGCTGTACTACATTCATCAAATACGGGCGGTGTATTAATTACAGATCTGCCCTCATTTTCAAATGTTGTAGGTGACGGAAACTTGCTGTCTTGGACACTCCGATGCCCATGAAGCGATATTCACCGCTTCAAGTGTAAGCCGAGCCAAATACCATGCTTTACATGTACTCAGGTTAACATTATCAGTGTAACCTGCTTAAAAGCGGCATGTTTGTTTAGCCGCCGATCACATCCTTGTTATGCCTGAGCGCGCCAGACGCCGCATTGTAATGGCGATCACTCTCCCTCACCCTCCCTCCCCTTCACTATTCTAGCTACCCTGCTAGACTACCATATCTTCAAGGTGCTGATTTATTCAACACACACCCACGCTCCGGTAATCTACCGCCTGAGCACTTTAGTCTATCACTTTAGATGGACCACGGGTACGACCTGACTAATAAGGTGTTTCATTGTCACCTTATTCGGGTGAATCCACCGAGCACAATAATTGTTAAGTGTGTACCCTTGTCTTTTTTCTTCCCCAGTATGTAATCCCAACCCTATACAAAAATTTTCTCTTACAGGTTTTTCTCCTGACCCAGGAAAAGACACTTTTTTACATCAGACCACTATTTGTGGTCTTAAATTGAACGAGGGCAGGACACACCTTAGCGTGTGCGGACCACCCCGTCCAATCACCACGGTCCTGACGAAAACCAAGAATTTTTAAATGGTTGAAACATGTAGACCTAATTCTTCTAAAATCACATAGCACACTTCGTTATTTTTATCTATCACACTTCCTGAGACACCAAAGCCTTCCTAGTCAGGCACAGGTGCCACACTGTTTTTACAAGGGTTCAAACACTCAAGAATAAAGTCTTGTAGTGAGTAGCTTTTGCCCTTTTTTAACACACGTATTACTGTAACTTTCTGCACATATAAACAAAAAAAACCCGCTCCACTGTAACCAGGTGTCGTAGCACACCCTATGGGCACTCGGCCTGTGGGGTGGGACCCCGATGATGAAGCATGTCACCAACCAGGTTGGTGAGTGAGGGGTCTTTTTCAAGGACATGTATTGTCCTGTAACGGGTTGGGGCAAACTGTGCTAACCTGAGCTTTCCGCTCTAGACACCATAATGTAGTGCCTTTTTCCAATCTTGGATCCTCCGGTGCACTGCATTTCCGTTGGAGCAAAGGAAAAGGGAGGTGTGCGTGGCCAAAACTCAGGCCAAGGGGCTCAAGGGACTGCACACTGTCAGAGGTTACCAGCACATGACAGGTGGAAAACTGAAGCCTCAAAATAACAAGAATCCTTCTCTATCGCTCTTTTGCACTGAAATTCTGGTTCTGTGATGTCTAATGCCATCTGATGGAGCAAGTGCGATGCTTTAGAGATACCATTGATGGCGCGCTGGCGATCACTATCCAGTCTTGCTTCTTTTCTGGGTGCTGGGACTTTTCATCTATAGCTGCCACTGATGGGATTGTGGGTGAGTTCCGCAGGTTATTATGACTTAACCCCGCAGAACCTAGTGACGTAGAACATGTGACACAATTGTTAGTTTCCTTCAATTTAGTACAAAAACAGTTTATTGTATTTAACAAGGGGACTGCAAGCAGGTGGCCTGCAATCTTCAAAGGAGTGGTCATATGCCATGGGACAATTCTGGTCTAGAATACACTGTCATTCTGAAAGGCAATACAAAGACAAAGGCAGTAGGCAAAACAGTGCCTCTAGCCTCTTCAATTGGTTTTCCATGTGAGAGCATATCCTCTACCATCTAAGGGTAGATAGCGACATGGGAATTCTATCTGAATGGATGTCCTCACACATTGTGACATCGTCTAATGGGGTATACATATTTTTTTCTCTCAATGATTACATATAGGTGTTCCCTAATTCCTTATCTAGAACATCTAAAAAGAGAAATTGCATAATACAGATTATCAGGGATATGTAGATACCTCCCTTTTAATAACTGTGCATCAGGTGCACTATACAATACACAGGCTAATGATCAAATGTGGAAACAAAAGACAAGAACTAGAAAGTCCTGGTATTTCCAATATTTGGAACACATCTGATCCCACCAAAAATGAAAGGAGCAGGAACAAAAGGGGTTAAAATCCAAATTAAAAAAGTCATTGAAAATTTGTCATGTTCAAACAAAAAAATGTAAGGTATCTCCTATTGAGGTGGAAAACTTGTCATACTATAGTATTTAGTCAGTTAACCAATCCATCACTACCCTGACAGTCAGACTGGAAAACATCGGAGTAGGCCTAAAGAAAATTCTTAAAAACCAGTCTAGTCATACAAAAGGGAATTATACATAATATAGGGGTAGTACATTACTGCAATCTGGAAGTGTGAACCTGAACAATACACCAACAATAATAAAAGCTGACTGGTGAAAGGAATATGGAAAAGAGAAATGGGACTAGGACACAGCTAAAATCCCCAATAGCTAGGCACGATGCGACATCGGTCAGGGGAGAAGTAACAAAAGAAAAATCTAAAGGAAGAACAAGGAATTACTTGGGTGAACAAATCAAAAATAATTCACAAATGTTAGCTCTACCGCTGGCCGCTAAACCATATACGGTAACCTCAGCTAATGTTCCAGTTCCTTCTTCAGGGAAAAATGAAACCTTGTTTCCTTTATGGTACAAAGTCATACACTACTTAGGAAGCAGAACAAAACTGACTAATGTAATATAGAAATTAGGTCACCATGTACAAGAGTCACAGATCTATAATTTATCCTTACGTCCAATCAGGATACATAAATCTAGGGCTGCCTGTTCCTTAAGGGAAGGGGGCAGTAACGTGACTAACAGCAGGTGACACACTTTGATCCTGTATATCTCTTTTATTTTTCTTCAATACCATTATAGCCAAATTTGACATACACTGATGAAGTGTTGTCTGTCTATCTGTGAAATTTAGTGTCAGAGCAAATCTACCCAACTGTTGTGCAGCGATACGCATCGTCATGTATATCCCTTCACAACACAGGTAAACTTGTAATAGTATCAAAAGCAGCAACATAAAACAAAAAACATGCAAAAAATTTAAAAACGCGCATGTCAAGCCATCAGATATACTTGCTGTATATCAAGCACAAAAAGCATAGACAAAACAATAGCATATATAAATAAGCGGTGACGCACAACACCATGTCATGTACTTTATGCACTGTGAACCTGCAGCCCAAAACCCAATATTCGGGCGTGCTTAATTTGTCAGGTTTAAAATCCTCACCCTCCTTTTGACAGCAGATCACCAGTTAGTGGAGATTTGGCTGTCAAACACAACTTACTGTGTCGCTTCTGACACACAGGACCAGCAGGAACAATTCATAAAAGGATAAAATGCAAAAATATGTAAAACGTACAAACATTTCTTTTCAAAAGAAGTCATAATAAAAAATAAAAAAAATTCAAAATACTGCTGACACTGCACATAACACACAAAATATCAACTGTAACCAACCATCTTTTGAAAACATGCTAAACCACCTTAATTTTGACTTCCCAAAAACTCTTTCACAGACACTCTGCGTGTCCCGTGCGCCAACACCCTTTGAGGCCCTGCTTTTCCAAGCAATGATTTCTCCATCTGTTTACACTTACTCCTAACTCCCACCTCACTGACCTTAATGTCAAAATCTGCCTTGCGGGCTCCTCAGCCCTCTCCCTCTTCCTCACTCTAAGGCTGAAAAAGACAAAAAAACCTTCCCAACTCTTTCTAACCTGCAATAACCAACCCTATTTAAAAACACATGATATATATATTACTCCTGTTAGGGGCTACAATGTATTTCTATACTTGTATTATTAAAACAGTTACTGTGAATAATTCGCAGAACATAATAACACACATACCAGTTTTTAGAACAAATGCTTGTGTACTCATTTCATCAACCTTAAATTGATGAACGTCTCAGTAAGTCCAGCTAAAGTTAAAACCTTTCACCCTGATATTAAACTCAAACCTCTGCACCGGGCATATTAGCTCACTGAGCCCTTTAAAAGCAAACCCAAATGGGAACAACCTGCAAATTTGTATTATACCTAAATGTATGCATTTACTGAAGCCTAAAGCACTTTAAAGCTATTGTAAATGGCAAGAATGCCCAAATTTTAGCCAAATTCGACTTTGATATTTGGGGCACTTAAAAATAAATATCCTATAATTGTGATACATATTAATCATCCTCTGAATGTTCTTTACAAATTGCAGAGATTGGACATTAGACATATCTCATGCAAATCCTGAGAAAAATGAGTTTTTCACGCCTGCGCCAAGTGAAATTCTATATGCTAATGTCCTCATTATGCAGTATAACATAACTTAAATTAAATTATAATGCTAGGAGGTCACATTATAAGTATTAAGCTTCATGAATAATGAAAAACTAATTTTGTAGCACTTATTTTTAATAATTAATTCGCATAATTAATAATTATTTTTAATAAACCCAATCATTTTTGATAATTCCACATATTGAGGTTCTGTAATTCCTCGAGTCTGACTTCATTTTCTTTTTCTTTTTGCTCTGTGCCACGTAGGCCTGCAAAGGTAGCCTGGCGAACAAGGTGGCCTGGCCTCCCTAGTTCATGTGTGCAAGTAAACAAGGACCCCCTGATTTGGATCAATTTCCTGGGTCAGGGCAAAACAGTGTATGTGAGTAAAATACCCAGGCAAATCCTCAATCGAACACTAGGACATGAACAATGACATTAGCTCAAAATGATTTTTGAGAAAATAATCAGAAAAACGTTTTGCACATTAAGTGTATTTTAATTTCTATTATAAAACATAATTCAATGATAAAAAAGAGATTTTAAGTACATTTGTATCAATACATGATAAAATATTCCAGCATTGTATCATATGCGTGAATTTACACATGAGTAGGTGCATATATGTTACAATAAAAAGATGGTTTCCTGTCTACGCGTTTCGACACAACTGTGTCTTCCTCAGGACTGTACCATCATATTTCTATAGATACCAAAACATGGTGCCAGAATTGAGCCAATATAGGGCGGATTACATAGCAATAGATCCCCGGGTGAATTAAACGTTAATAGGTTCTCCAAAGATGATATTCTGAAAAACAGCAGCTTTATCACGTTAAAAACCAAGCATTTCCTCCTGTTTTGGTAATAGTTATTGTAAGCCGGCTGCGTATGGTTCCCGGTGTCCGTATTTGTGTATCGTAATCAGCAGCCTCTCACACGTTCGGCTAGCTCAGCTCGGCTTCAAAAGTTAGTCTACGTAGCCTTGCTGCATATGGTTCCCTGCGTCTTGATTGCGTGATTCACAGGGCTGAGCACGAACCGGTGGCAAATGAATCCCGGCAATTTTTTGAAATTCAGCATGAAACCATAACGCAATATAACATATATGCACCTACTCATGTGTAAATTCACGCATATGATACAATGCTGGAATATTTTATCATGTATTGATACAAATGTACTTAAAATCTCTTTTTTATCATTGAATTATGTTTTATAATAGAAATTAAAATACACTTAATGTGCAAAACGTTTTTCTGATTATTTTCTCAAAAATCTTTTTGAGCTAATGTCATTGTTCATGTCCTAGTGTTCGATTGAGGATTTGCCTGGGTATTTTACTCACATACACTCCCTAGTTCATGTACACATTAACTAGGTTTACTCTGAAATGAACTGTAAGAAACTGACCTCTTCACCTGAAACTGACCTCGCAAAGCCAATTTCCCTAATTCATCTTTATCTGAGATTGCCAATCAATGTTCAAGACATTGTTAACTTTTTAGTTTCCTTGCACATTCCTTATCTTGTTTCAGCATCTGTAACTGTTTCTTTTTTTTTTAAATGTTTCTTCATTACATGGGTTAATTATTATTTAGCAACAGAACCAAGAATATACTTACAGAAATGCTTAAAGAGAGGAAAACCCTTAATTGAAATGTCTTCCTATAATACAAAATAATGAACCTTAGTTTTGGAACCTTTTGAAAACAACATTCTGAAATGTAAAGATTCACCCGTGTTTAACTGAGGGTGAAGTCCTGGCTTAAGTAAATATTCCTGTTTATTCTGTGACTTCTTGTGTTGCTTGCTTAGCGGTAGCAACAGCTATATCTTAGTGTTGAAAACGTAAGCACGGTGGCTGTCTATTTAAAACTAAAACTAAGACATATCAAGTTTCAAAATGCGTGTGCAATGCAGCAAAATCCAATGTATTCAGATGATGTGTTTGCCTGTTAATATCTAATACAATGTATCTAAGGAAAATGCTGTAAGTTTTGTGGAAAAGTAAATTTTGCCATGTTATATGTGCCTACGTGTTCCCCATGTTATGTCATATGTGCATGATCGATATGCATGTATTCCCCTTTGATCGATTAAAGACGCAATTATAGTTGTGTCCATCTCTAGTATGCCAGTTTCCAGTTCTCGTGAATACAACGAATATCAGGCCTATGTAAAGTTACGTTGCCACGTTTTACAGTGTGCACGTTAATTCATTGAATTATCCCCGTTTCTAGGCCTCAAAAGGGCCCGGACTCAGATTCAGCTCCTGTTTCCTGAACCCTCTCCGAGGAGCGATACAGCCCCCACCTGTATCCCTGACCCTTAGCTTACTTCCATGCCTCGCAGTGCCCGGCTCGGCCTGGCTCTGCCTCCAGTCTGCCAAGAGTATGTTATGTTTCTAGTTATCAGTCCAGCCCTCCTTCTCTGCATTCCTAAGCTACTGAATCGCATCAATAGTTTCCGTCATGGTCTAGCCTTTATGTCTCCATGTAAGAGAAATACTGTATTAGTATTATAGAATATTCCCCGCACACGCACTACATATAGGATTATGCATGCACCAGTCTTAGTGTCTGTTAGCCTTTGCCCTGATAACTTTCGGATTCTATCAACATGTTCTCTAAACACCAGATACTAGATAGGTTCTAGGTACATGTCGCTCTGACTCTCCAGACTTTCGTCTCCTCTTCTAGCGCAGAAGTCATAGCCCCCCAGTTCTCCCTAGTAACACGTCATTGTCAGTTTGCGCGCACCACTAGGTTAGAGGTCCCAGCTGCTCAAGTAGCCCCCTCCATGTTTCCGCCCCTTTTATGACATATTCTGTTACGTTTGCATCACATGTCTATTAACCCTGGGCGAAGAACTACGCTCCGTTCGCGGAGCTTGCGGAGTTTTGGCAACTCCGCGTTCTACGGAGAACGCAAAGCTGTCGATTACTCCGCGATCCGGTGCGTAGCGTAGTTCTCGCGCGCTGAATAACATTATCGCGTGCGCCGGGGGTAAGTTCGCGCGATATTTGACGCGATCACGCACTTTGGAAATAAGGGAACGCAAGCGGGCGGGACAAACCTCTTGAGTAACTTAGCGCGCTAGCTATCTCGAGCATGCAGGCAGCGCCCCGAACACGCGCACCACGCTCCCGAAGACGAAAAACGGCGCACGAACGGGTCTAGCAAGCTACTACGCATGTCCGCGGAGCTACGCGAAGGTCGCGGAGTGCAACTGCGTCTTCGCGTAGCTCCGCGGAGTGCGGCTCCGCGAACTACGCCCAGGGTTAATGTCTATGTATCCGCCCTGTATACGCCTCTTGTTACACCCACTTTATGCCTTATCTTTCGCGACTGCTACAAACTCCGCCTACTGCTACGCCTACTGTATTGACTGTAATGTATTTTGTTTAACTATAAATATTGTGCACTGTTATTAAAAGTTTGCTAGCCATTCCCAGATCCTGCCCCGGCAGCTGTCGGGCCCTGCCATCTCATTCCCATGCAGGCTGTCCTGTTCCAGTCCTTTTATGCCTGATTAAAGCCTGTATACTCTAGCTACCTCGTATCTTGACTCTTATTTATTGAGCTAACCGTTTATTGATTATAGTCAAAAATAGATCAGGTAATTAATTATTTATTTACCACATAATGGCGCCCGAATAGGGACTTGCCCTTTCCCCACGCGCCGGAGAAGCCACGCATGCCCCCTGATCCTCTGCAGCCGTGACGGAACCATACCGTGCACGTGCAGATATTTCTGCTTCAAGTATCCCTCAGGCCCACGGAGGAGACGGAGGTTGCGGTCCAGCGTCCAGACGAGGCGGTGGAGGAACGCGGCGAGTCCCAACCAGAGCCCAAGCCGAGAGTCCAAGGTCCGAGGTATCCGGAGGCCCACCTGTAACTGAAGTCCGAAGTTCGTCCGTCCGTCGTCGTAGCAGTCCAGTCCAGTCCGAGGCCTTCCGTTCTTGCTGCCCGGTGAGTACCGTTGCTGGGGTAGTATCTAGACAGGGTCAATTGATTTGTCTCTGGTCCGTGGGTTTGGGTACACAGATCCAACACGAAGTGTCCACTTAGGTGGATGCGGGTCCTGACGTGTCTCTTTATGGGACCGGTAAGTTTCGTACTGTTTCAGCAGTGCATCTAGTCTGTTCTAGTAAGTTCTGTGCTCGAGAAATTCATGTGTTCTGTTCTCAGTATTTCAGGTAGTATTCTGTCCGAACCGTTATTTTTAAATGTTATTCCATGTGTTTTCAATGTCGTGGTATGAGTGATTTGTTTCTTAAAGTTATTATCGTGTTCATTGTGTATTGTATTGTGTCCAGACTCCAGCCTAGTCATGCCTCTGTTCTCTAAGTTACGTCAGTTAAAAACTAGAAAAGGTCTGCTCAAAGAAGCAGTTCCTGTCCCGCCTAGGGACAGTCCAGGTCATTTTATGTATCAAAAGCATGGCATAAGTGCCATATTATATCTAGATTTATGGGTGGAGTACACCAAACAATTAGAGGAAAAGTATAGATGGCCCGTATCAGGTACGTGGGATGCCGAGTGCATCATGCGAGTAGAAGAAGCATTATGGAAAAAGAAAGCCAGACAGTCCCAGAAAGATGCCATCGAGTTATGGCGCAAAGAATCTCATAAAAGAACAGAGAAAGAAATCAGAAAGTCAGAATTAAGTAGAGAATCCTCTGAAAGAGCCCAAGAAAGGGAATTAATCGAAGTAGGTGAACGAGTTAAAGCCGAACAGTCAGACAGACAGAGAAATGCCCTCATTAAGGGTATGTATCCTCTTCTTGCCGAGGGCTTGCCAAAAGCAACCCCGGAAGCACCATGTAATTTTCCGCCGCCATTAGTTCCGATTAAGCTACGTCACAAACCGACCGCAGCTGATATTTTTCTCTCGTCCTATTTGGACGACACAGTCCCAGAATATGCGAATCCCGCTCCGCCAGCTCCAGTAAATAATGTAATTCCTGTTCCTCCAGTCACCGGGGCACCTGTTACAGCACTTGTTACGGTACCCCCGGTCCAGCCCATAGTACAAGTTCCCGCTACATCAGTCACTCTGCCAGCACGAAGAGTATCAGTCGACGATTCCAGTTTAGGGGCCGCGGGAGGAGGTCCTCCTGGTACCCCGCCGCCAAACAAACGTGTAACGTTAGTCGAGTTACATGAACGTGCGTTACAGCGTACGCCCAAATATCAGTCCGTCGCAGATATCAGACGAGCTCTTACCGAATGCTGTTATGATCCAGTCCCAGGCGATGATAGTATGGTCATATATTCATTGCGTATAAGACGGGTGACCGAGTATTTGGACACCCTACCGAATATGAAAGAAGATCTAGACAGAATATATCGTTTCATCCGTACAGGAGACGATCCAGAAAGTATTGGCGAAATCATGTCTCTAAGGAAAGCTGAGACCCAGCTCATGTTATTAAAATTCCTAATTAATTGTTTAGTAAGGGAACAAGATTGTCCGACTAAAGATCCGACCGAAATGAAAGTCCTGACAAGGTGGAGTGATAATATAGCCGAGGGTAGACACAAGACACTCAGTAGTATAGAGAGTATGTACAAGAAAATTCGCAAGGAAATAATAAGGTTACACGACAAACGCAAAGAAGCACGAGTAAGCGAGAAAGAAAACGACTCTTCTACTGAAGAGGTAGACGACGAGAATCCTACCAGAATAGCGTATGTAGGTAAATCTAGATTTCCAGACCGACATTTACGCCTAGAACACAAGAAAGTCGTTCATCATCCAGCACCAGAACAAGGTTCTCTAGAACAAGTATTTCAAGCTACCGATCACATTCTGAAATCACGAATCGGTTATAGTGAACTCAGTACTATGCATGAACAAGAACTAGCCCGATCAGCAGTCCGATGGATTACTGATTCTACCACTTTTCCAGACGAAATAGTGGCACAAATGTTTCTGAAACTGCCCCCAGCCGAGCAGCGACTGGTGGGTATGTATATGATCCAGCACCTCATTACACTGTATGAGGGTCAGCATTCTGATCCAGGTCCGTTACATGATGTTCTGAACGAGTTACTCCAGTATAAATGGAAAGGTTTAGGTACCGATTTAATTAGCGTCATTCTAGAACAACGCCACAAATATAGAACGTTTTTGAATCCGCATTTTGTTCATGTCTCACCTCCAGAAAGTAAACCATTTTACATAGATAGACAGCATCCGCTACGAGAAGTACACCCAGTTAGGACACCGGATGGTGAAATGCAACGAGTATTTGTTTACACCCCTGTCACAAAGATGGAACTCTTAGAGATGAAGAAATTAATTCCCTGTCACGACAAAGATCCAGCAGGGTTCCATCGAGAATTAAAAGACATGCTCCGTATGGGAGAATACACGTATCCAGATATAATTAAAATGTTAAAGGTCCTGTTGCCCGCAGGGGTATACGAGAAACTCAAGGAAAAAGAATGGGAGGTGGGAGAGAAAAAGATTGATTGGACAGCTCTAGAAGCTGAAGATAAAATACGAGTACCAGGTACCGGTCTTGGGGACAAATGTAAAGAATTGCCAGAGTTATTGATTCAGGTTTTGCCAAGATTATTAGCCACGAAAAAGGAAGATTGGGATGCAATCTCAGCATGCAAACAGAAACAAGATGAAGATACTAGTGATTTTTATTCTAGATTCGAGAAATGTTTCATTATCAACAGTGGTCTGAAGACAGGTAGCGAGTCATACCCTCATCTTTTTGTTACTAAACTAGTCGAGAATTCAAGCCCAGAAGTTAAAAATCGAGTTTTGAAAGTCGAAAGTACTTGGCAAGCTAGTACCCCGTCCCAGATGCTCCAAATGCTCCAGTATCACCAGAATAGAATCAGGGAAGAGCAAGAACACGAAAGGAGACGTATGAAAGACAGAAAATGAAAGTACTAGTTGCACAATCTGTTCCACAAGACAGTCAGAAGAGGGGTCCGAATCAAGTCAGTCATCCTGCAGCTCCCGTTAAAGGGACATGCAATTATTGTAAACAGCCAGGTCATTTTATAAACGAGTGTGCAGTTCTGAAACACAACATAGCTACTGGTAAAACTAAAGAAAGACCACGTCCGCCTAGACAAGAACAAGTTTCACAGACTTCTCAGCCACCACAGAATGCACAACAGACAGTTCCAGCACTGCAGCCTATTGCTGCAACACAGCATGTTACACAGCAGATGTACCAGTATGCCCAGTCAGAGTATCCAGAGTATCAACCGTATTCATGAAACACTCTAGAGAGGGAGGTAGGCTTGCCTCTCATCGAGATACCTGTAGATCAAGAGGGTTCCTATGTACATAGTCAAGTATTGGGGAAAGACAGAAAGTTTCTGATTGATACAGGGGCAAGTAGGACTACTATCAGTCATGACGAGGTTCCAGGGGCTCCGCTCTCAGGCTCTAGAAATGTTTCCCTTGGATTTTCAGGAAAGCCTATTGTAAACGAGATATCAAAGCCAGTTACTCTAGAAGTTGGTCCATTGTCCCGAACTACTGATTTGTTACTTACGAAATCATGTCCAGAAAATTTGTTAGGTATTAAAACATTGAAAGAATTAGGTGCAGTTATTTGCTGCTCCCCAGAAGGAATACGCTTGTTTTTAAGGGATTTTAAAGGTCACTATGTATTACGAGATTTTGATCCAAGATTGTCAAATGTACCGCAGCATTTATGGGTGCAAGGTCCAACTGATGTAGGTTTTATGCAAATCACACCCCATCGTGTGACTCTCAAGCAAGGTATAGTCTTGCCACGAATCAGACAGTACAGATTGCCACCTGAGGCTGTAGCAGCCTTATCCAAAATTATTGACGAACTCATTGCTCAAGGAGTGGTTGTAGAAACTGACTCTAATGTATGTAATTCTCCTATCATTCCAGTCATGAAACGTACTGATCCAAACGCACCTCCAGTATATCGATTAGTGATTGACCTTCGAGAACTTAATAAATGTATCATACCCCAGTATCCAGTAGTCCCAGATATTTCATCTCTGTTGACAGCTATTGATTCTGAAGCTGTATTTTTTACTGTAATCGACCTCAAGAATGCATTTTTCAGTGTTCCGATTCATCCAGACAGCCAGTACCTTTTCGGTTTTTGTTTAAATGGAAGGAGCTATAAATTCACACGAGCTCCTCAAGGTTTCACAGAAAGTCCTAGTATTTACAGTCAAGCACTTAAGAGACAACTAGACAATATTCACATGCCAACTGACACTGCCCTTCTCCAGTATGTAGATGATCTACTGATCACAGCCCGTTCTGAACGTGACTGCGAGCGTGCGTCACTTACAGTCCTGTATTTTCTAGCCGAGATGGGGCACAAGGTGTCCCCTTCGAAGCTCCAGTTCTGTGTCCAGCAAGTGATCTACTTAGGCCACTTACTGTCCAAGTGGGGTAGGCAGTTGACACCAGACCGTATCCAGTTAATAGCGAGTCTTCCACAGCCCAAGACACAGAAGGAGGTACGTGCTTTTATCGGCCTCACTTCCTATTGCAGACAATGGATTCCTCAGTACGCATTTCTAGCTAAGCCACTGATACAGTTAACGACACAGGAGGCAGCCGTATCGACTGTCCTCCCTTGGACATCTGAACATACACTTGTTTTTAATGAGTTAAAGAAAGCTTTATGCCAAGCACCTGTTCTAGCTACACCGAACTACAGTAAGCCTTTTACGCTTTTTGTCACAGAACGTGATGGTACTGCATTATCTGTTCTCACACAAGATCAAGCAGGACAGTACAAGCCTTGTGCTTATTTTTCGAGCACATTAGATCCAGTAGCCCAGGCTTTGCCTGCGTGCCTCAAGTCAGTTGCAGCCACAGCTCTAGCAATCAGACAAAGTGATTCCATAGTATTAGGACACTCCCTGACAGTACAAGTTCCACACTCCGTGGAAGTTCTTTTAAACCGAACCCAGACTCAGCATTTGACCATTGCACGTTTAACAGGTTATGAACTGACATTGTTCCAGCCACACATAGAAATCAGACGCTGCAACATTTTAAATCCTGCTACACTGTTACCGTCAGTTACTTCACATTCTGCCACACATGACTGTGTGGAAGTCATTAACACTATGACTAAGCCAAGACAAGACCTGACAGACATTGCCTTACCTGATCCCGACCTGACACTTTATGTGGATGGTTCATGTATGAGAACTAGTACAGGAGAACTAGTAGCCGCGTATGCAGTGACTACTGACACTGAAGTTATTGAAACACACCGTATTGACACCCTGTCTGCTCAAGCAGCAGAGCTAGTTGCTCTGACCCAAGCCTGCATACATGCCAAGAACCTGAAAGTAAACATATATACAGATTCACGTTACGCATTCGGAGTTGTACACGACTTCGGAGTGCTCTGGCAGGAGAGAGGTTTCATGACTTCTCATGGAACCAAAATTCAGCATGGTCTCCTCATTCAAGCTCTGTTAGATGCAATACATTTACCGACAGCTATCGCTATCATGAAGTGCAAAGCACATACGAAAGTTACTGACATCATTTCCCAAGGTAATGATCTAGCAGATCGAACAGCCAAGCTTACAGCTCAGACACCAGACATTCCAGTTAACACGACACCGACATCCACTCCAGATCCGACTACATGTATGACAGTTAAGGACCCTACACAAGATGTCATAGACATACAGTTACATGCCACTCCCGAAGAAATCAAGAAATGGTCCGAACAAGGAGGGGTCCAGACAGATCAGGGATGGTTGACGAAGGGAAAAGCCACATGGTTTCTCCCCGACTCTATGGTTCAAGTCATTATCAATACCGCACATAGTCCAGCACACCTAGGAGAAAAAGCCATGTTAGACAGTATTCAGAACCTTTGGTTCAACAAGCACTTACGAGCTGCAGCCAAGCAGAAAGTCCGTACTTGTATGATATGTTGTCAATTCAATCCAGGTAAAAGTGTTCCGGTGGAACAAGGTGCATTCCAGCCCCCTGACCACCCTTTTGAAGTCCTCCAGATGGATTATATTCAGATGGAGCGATGTCGAGGTTTCAAGTATGTCCTTGTAGTTGTATGCGCTTTGTCCAGGTGGACAGAAGCATATCCAGTTCCAGATTACACAGCAGCGACCACTGCCAAGCAGTTGGTTCGTGAATTCTTCCCCCGCTATGGACTCCCTAGGGTCGTGTATTCTGATAACGGCCAGCCATTCTCATCTGAGCTTATGAAACATGTTTCCCTTTTGTTAGGGTACCAGTGGAAGTTCCATTGTGTGCGCCATCCAGAAGCAGCCGGTCTCGTAGAGAGACATAATCAGACCCTGAAAATACGTATTGCCAAGATATGTCAAGAGAAAGGTGTAGACTGGCTAGTTGCCCTGCCAGTTGCTTTATTCTTTATGCGCATGGTCGCACATTCCAGATCAGGTCTGTCTCCTTATGAGGTCGTATTCGGCCGCCCCCCAAATATGTGGGGTACACCTAGACCCCGCAGTATTACAGATGTTTCCAGTAATATGTTGACAGATTACCTAGCTTCCTTGATGTCTGCCCTACACTCTTGTCGTTCACAGGTTGCCGCTGCATTTCCAGACAATACTGAAGTGAAACCGCACGAGGTCCTTCCAGGGGATCTGGTACTCATACGGAATTTTGATCGTTCAAGTCCGCTGGAGCCTCGCTGGAAAGAACCGAAACTAGTCCTTCTGACCACCTGTACGGCCGTGAAGTTGGAAGGCCGCAAGGGTTGGGTCCATCTGTCGCATGTCAAGAAATTTCATGGACTCCGTGATAAAACTTTTGCCAAGAACATTTCCAAGGACTGTTCCATTTCTAAGGACTGCCTAAAAATTGACTCTGAATTCAAGCCTCCCCTGTTAGAGGCAACTCCGCAGCAGGAGTATAAATTAAAACTCCGGTCTAGTAAAATAAGTCAGCCAGTTTAATTGTCTAAGTCCCCCTCGGGTGAAACGGTTAGACAGGTATCTGACATGTATGAGATAGACCCCCATAGTGAGAGAGTTAGTCAAAACTCTATCCGATGTATCGTTTTTCTAAGTTTTCTATTGTTTCTAAGTTTGATGGTTACCTGCACAAGTTATGCATTGCATTTATGTTTTCCAATTCCGCATGTAAATAAGTTTTCTAATGCTACAGTAGAGCATACGTTTAGTGATCTGCCTCCTCACGAGTTATCCTATCGTCTTGCTATGAGAAATAACACATTCATTAGAATGTTACATTATTCACACCAGACCAGCAATGCTACTAATTGTTGGGTGTGTGGTCGACTCCCCCCTTTCCAGACACCGAAGGGAGTTCTGCCACTCTTTCCTTATCCGTTTTCACATAATGGTTCGTGTGGAGCATGGTCCATGTTAACGTCATCTTCAAATGATATGTCCCCCCTGAATAGAACATGTTTTCCAGACAAGCAAGGTCTCTCCCATAGAACAGGGTTAGATCTAGAAAATGAAGTTTATAATTTAGGTAATTATTCTTCGAATTTTATGGTCCTGAATGTTCAGTCTGATACTACTCCAGACTTACCTGCTATTTCAGTACTACCAGTCAAAGGCGAATTATGTGTCCGAAATAATGGTTCCGCACATGTAGGACATAGTGATTGTACTACTACTGTCGAGTATAGTGACAGTGGGAAATCTATTTTTAAAGCTTCACGTCATTCTTATTTTGTTTGTGGTCAGACCACATATGTTCGTCTGCCCCTCGATTGGGATGGAACATGTTATATTGCCTTCCTACTGCCACCAGTTTTTCTAGCCCCATCTGATTATCACAGAAACACACATCTAGTACACGTCAGACATAGAAGGGAGATTGAGTCCCCAATTGTCGACCAAACTGAAACTGCTCTAGAACAGTATACAGATTTCAATAAAGGTTTCTTCTTCTTTATAGGACCTGTCCAGAATAGTAAGTTAATACGTAGACTAACCAGAACTCTTGAAGCAGTAGTGAATGAGACTACTTCTGCTCTAGGTAACTTAACCGAAGAGCAATCTGCTATGAGATTTGTCGTGCTCCAGAATCGTCTCGTTCTTGACGTCATACTGGCCGATAGAGGAGGAGCATGTAGAGTCATCGGATCTAGTTGTTGCATTTTCATTCCTAATAACGCGCCGTCTGTTTATTCAGCTATAACCAGACTTCGTAAAATTGCCCATCAGTTACACCAGAATCCAGGCACCTGGACATGGTCCGGTTGGCTCTGGAGTATCATATCTGCCTGTTGATGGAAAGTATTGTCATTCCTAGGTATTGCAGTAATGATCATATTCAGTTGCTGCCTCTGTATACAATGTGGCCCTGCGATTTGCGGCATTTGTGCTACCTCTTGTATTCCTAGTCCTAAGTCCCGTTCCAAGACAATTCGAGACGAGCAAATGATGCTGTATGAAATGATAGATGGTATCATGAATATAGATGTTTCCTGATGGAAACGTAGGGCACAAGGAGGGAATGTGGAAAAGTAAATTTTGCCATGTTATATGTGCCTACGTGTTCCCCACGTTATGTCATATGTGCATGATCGATATGCATGTATTCCCCTTTGATCGATTAAAGACGCAATTATAGTTGTGTCCATCTCTAGTATGCCAGTTTCCAGTTCTCGTGAATACAACGAATATCAGGCCTATGTAAAGTTACGTTGCCACGTTTTACAGTGTGCACGTTAATTCATTGAATTATCCCCGTTTCTAGGCCTCAAAAGGGCCCGGACTCAGATTCAGCTCCTGTTTCCTGAACCCTCTCTGAGGAGCGATACAGCCCCCACCTGTATCCCTGACCCTTAGCTTACTTCCATGCCTCGCAGTGCCCGGCTCGGCCTGGCTCTGCCTCCAGTCTGCCAAGAGTATGTTATGTTTCTAGTTATCAGTCCAGCCCTCCTTCTCTGCATTCCTAAGCTACTGAATCGCATCAATAGTTTCCGTCATGGTCTAGCCTTTATGTCTCCATGTAAGAGAAATACTGTATTAGTATTATAGAATATTCCCCGCACACGCACTACATATAGGATTATGCATGCACCAGTCTTAGTGTCTGTTAGCCTTTGCCCTGATAACTTTCGGATTCTATCAACATGTTCTCTAAACACCAGATACTAGATAGGTTCTAGGTACATGTCGCTCTGACTCTCCAGACTTTCGTCTCCTCTTCTAGCGCAGAAGTCATAGCCCCCCAGTTCTCCCTAGTAACACGTCATTGTCAGTTTGCGCGCACCACTAGATTAGAGGTCCCAGCTGCTCAAGTAGCCCCCTCCATGTTTCCGCCCCTTTTATGGCATATTCTGTTACGTTTGCATCACATGTCTATGTATCCGCCCTGTATACGCCTCTTGTTACACCCACTTTATGCCTTATCTTTCGCGACTGCTACAAACTCCGCCTACTGCTACGCCTACTGTATTGACTGTAATGTATTTTGTTTAACTATAAATATTGTGCACTGTTATTAAAAGTTTGCTAGCCATTCCCAGATCCTGCCCCGGCAGCTGTCGGGCCCTGCCATCTCATTCCCATGCAGGCTGTCCTGTTCCAGTCCTTTTATGCCTGATTAAAGCCTGTATACTCTAGCTACCTCGTATCTTGACTCTTATTTATTGAGCTAACCGTTTATTGATTATAGTCAAAAATAGATCAGGTAATTAATTATTTATTTACCACAGTTTATTTATTTTTTGCAAAACACCCAATTTCGTTTTTGGGGCTTTTTTATTCCTAGTGAATGTGAATTTTAATTTTATCTTTTACGCATTGTACATGTGCATAATTGCTTACTTCTATAAATTAAATAGAAACATATAGCTATTTTAGCATATCACATGGTTCATTTCTAGATTTTTATTTCACTTCTAACTAACATTAATTAACTAACATTTTGCATAACAAACTGAAGACAACAAGAAAGACCACAAACACATATTGAGCTCATTTCAGACATACACAGAAAGGGGTCAAACACTCAGGACACACAATACGGTGTGCTTTAGACATTTATTTCGTGAATAGCGCCATCGCTATTCACTTACAGAAATTGCACTAATGGGAAAACCACATAGACATTTAAACACATATTTAATCCACATATCAATACTCAGGACAAAAACAAAGGACAGCCCACAGACTGTACTTAAACCAAACCATTTGTAAATACTAGTTGTAAGTCATATTTACAAGAAACGCTTCTCAATTGTGTTCCAAAAGTCTGCAAAAACAGCCCAACAGATTGATGTATGTCCAAGAAGCGAAACTACACTCAATTCACTAGCTTTCGCTGGCACAACACCAAAAATCGCTCTGCATATCTTCATTCATAAATTTGCACAGAACAAAGGATCCTTGTATGTATTATGTCCATATTTTAATTCCCTGGGGATGCAGAATCACCAAGGAAGAAATATGTTTGTATACCTAAACCTATTTAGGTATTCCTTCTAGGAGAGCCGGCTAATTAATTTCACATCACACTATGGTACCTTCCAAATAAAGCAACACATTCTTTGATGTGAGCTTGAAACAGGCATGCCAAAAATATTGCAGAATATACAATATTATACCCCAAGTAGTGCTTAAAGTACTCTTCATACGTGCACCGGTCAAATTTTATACAAAGTAGAGAAAAGTCGCCTCATTACCTGCCTACACAAATTGCAATTCGCATATACAAATCTATACAAATCCAAAGTTGGCCAACACAAATTCCAAAATTCCAAAGCTACAGTAAGCGTTACTAAACTACCTTACTTTTACCAATCAAAAGATAGTCCAATTTCTAACTGCCAAGTTCTAAATGACCTAACGGTCCTTTTTTAAAATACTCATGTCAAAAAGGTTCTCAGTCAGGAGTGACATCATGTGGAGGATCAAAATCAGGAAGATCAGAAATATACTGGGCTGCAAAGACAAAGAATCACCAGAATCCTTGTGCACAGAGTAGTAGAGGCCCGTCCTGTCCTCCTCAGTAGATTTCAGTCTCCTGACAAGATCACTCCTTCAAAAAGTCACTTCTCTGATGAAGCCCGCGTTGGCCGCGCCATTTGAAGAACTGTAATTTTCATTCTCAGGGGTCTCACTAATACAAAGAACTTGGCACAGAAGCTGAAATATGAAAAGACATCTTTATTAAACTTAATTAAGTGAGACTACATCACACAGGAGCCTTAGCAACTGAATGAGGCAGTCCGAAATCAGACTCATCTCCTCTACCATGCTTTTTAAGAAAGAAGTAAAGGCTATCCTTATGGCTAAATACACTTGAATTATTACTGGGGACGATATTCACAGACGGTGCACCATTCAGTTTTACTAATCTTTTTTTTACATTTTTGTATGACGCATGTTATTGACCTGCCTGAGTGTTTACGCTATCAATTATTTTGCACTTGTATCATTATTGATGTATCTGGCTGACTATGCTCCCACTTGTATCTTCCCCACCCCAATTGCTATTTTACTCACACGTTGTTCCTTTCGTCTGTAAAGCGCTCTGATATCTGCAAAGATCTTGTTCGCGCTATATAAAACTTTCAAAATAAATAAATAAATAAAGAGTACAGAACACAGAGGCCTTTAAATGCTTAGGGTTACAAACTCAGCACAAAAGTAAGGGGCAGTCCTAGCTTTTGCAAGCATGCAAAATACCTAATATGGACATACAAGATCTGCAAAATATTAGCCAATAGGAAAACACTCAAAACAAGGCATCATGTAACCAGAACGTCCCCCTTAAGTGTGTTTCTGCCCAACCCATAAGTCAATCAATTACAGCACCTATAGGTCAATCAGTAATGGCTGAACATGTCTGTATGCAGTTAGGCCAGCTGGTGTCTGAGATTGGTTTTCAAACAAGGACAGAGGGGGTTTTCAACACGTTGCAGTCCAAAGGGCAGAAACACTTCGTGAAACATGCAGCCTGTGTAAAGGCAACACCAAATGGAGTTTGAATGTAAAATGGAGTCAAAATTAAGGAACCTCACTTAGCTGTGGCCATTGCTGTATGAAAGAGACAGTACTGCGGCTTTGATAACTCTGGTGAATGTTGCAGGTCATGTAAAAGAATAGTGATAGGTGTAGACGCATAGAGGTGCTCAGGACCTGGCCCACATAGGACAAGAAGGGTAGTTTCGAATGGCACTCGCATATGATATGCGCCATATCGCAGCGCGTGTTCTCGCAACTCCAGCAGTTTGCGTGCTCGAGTAGACCTGCTCTGTTTAGTTTCATTGGTGTCCAGTGCCAGTCATACAAGGTTTTAAAAAGGCAAAACTTTAATCTTGCCTCCCTGGTACCTTTGTCCAGGACTCCAGAGTATCTGCCCATTCGTCCTCTTCGTTGGAAACTGAGAGTTGGGTTTGCAATCTGGCGCAGAGGACCCGCAACGGGTTGAGAGAAAAGATGGGAGAGAAGTACGCCATAAACTCCAGACATCACCCCCTTGTGTTTTCCCCAAGTATGGAGATAGGTCACCACTGGTGAGGTTGACAGGGACCAAGGGTGCAGGCCTATGTGTTTTCTCAGACAATGCTGCAATTGAATGAATCTCCAGGATTGTGAAGCAGTCAAATTCCTCTTTTATCTGTATGAACGACTTGAGGGTCACCATTCTGTAGGAGTTGGTCAAGAGTGTGTATACCCGCTGCCTTCCATTGTCGCCAAGATTTTTGCTGTCCGTAGATGCATATGCCAGCATTCCCCCATGGGGGGGGGGTTCCCATGGAGTTGTGGATGCTACCCAAGTATTTGGTGCACACGTTGCCAGGCCCTGCACATTGCAGATAGTACCGGGTGTTTGTGGTCTCTTTGGTATGTCCCTGGCCCATTTATGGTGGAGAGGTCTGTGTCTGCTGATAGCAGATGCTCAATGTTCAATGTTTACCCAATGCGGTGGATCCAGGATCCCTGGCAGCATATAAGCCAGCTGTGAGAGTTGGAGGGCAAGGGCATAGTGCTCTATAGATGGGAGGCTCAGTCCTCCGCTAATACGCATGGGCCTTCAATTTCGATGCCCCTAGGCAGGGTCGTGAAGAGCCCCATATAAAGGATCTTATCCTAGAATTAATGAGACGAAGTGAGGTTAGAGGTACTTAGATGGGAAGCATTCTGGGAGCTTAGACAAAGCGTGGGAGAGTTACCATGCGTACCGCTTGAACTCTACCCCACGTAGAGAGCCCCAACGCAGACCACTTCTCAAAGTCCCATTTCATCTGATTGAGCAGTGGATTCAGATTATCCAGTACCATCCCCACCCTAGCCTTATTCACCAGGATTCCCAGATATTTGAGGCGGGAGGGTTTCCAGCGGAAGGGGTATCCATGTATGGCCGCCTTTGTGGTGCCGGTCGAGATGGGGAGAGCTTCATTTTTATCCCAGTTAATTTTATAGCCGGAGAATGATGACAATTCATCAATTATTTTTAACAGAGATGGCAAGGATTGATGCAAGTCTGTGAGAGTAAGCATGATGTTGTCTGTATAGAGCTAAATCCAAGATCTGTAGGCGTATGCCTGATATGCTGGCCGCATTACGTATGGTAGATGTCAAAGGTTCCATGGCCGGAAAGAATAGGAGCAAAGAGAGAGGGCAGCCCTGGCGTGTTCCTCTGCGGATCGGGAAGGGGTCCGATAGGAAACCCCCGCAGTTGACCTGTGCAGTAGGATTATCGGATAGCAGTCATACCTTGGCAATGAACTGACCGCCTAAGCCAAAGTGATCCATTACCTTAAAAAGGTAGTTCCACTCGATGGGATCAAACGCCTTCTCCCGTCGAGTAAGAGCGCCAGAGCATCGGTCCAGAGATCTTTGGCTGACCAGAGTGTGTGGGTTAGTGTACGTAGATGATTTCTGGAGGAGCGGCCGGGTACAAAGCCCATTTGCGTATAATGTACCAGGGCGGGGAGGACCTTACGTAGACGGGAAGCCAGGAAGCTGGTTAGGAGTTTAATATCGCAATTAAGTAGTGAGATGGGACGGTAACTACCACACAGTAGGGGGGGTCCTTTCCAGGTTTGTGAGGGATGGCTATCACTGCTTTATTGGAAAGGGGACCGAAAGATAAAGTTTGTTCCACCTCTTGGAATACAGTCTGTAGCGTGTCCACTATCTCTTCTCTTGCCCATCTGTAAAACTCGGCTCGGTTCCTTCCTCTCCAGGGGCTTTGTGAAAGGGCAATTTAGAGATTGCCAGCACTATTTCCTCTCTGCTAATTTACCTGCCGAGGAGGTCCCTACCCTTGCCAAAAGGCAGTGTGTGTCGGGCCAGTCCCAAGCCTCCGGCTGCGCACGCCTCCGCCGCCCTTAGTTTTCACAGTGGGAGTACGGCGTCGGGCTGCTATGCAAGAGCCATGTTGTGACACAGAGCTCTAGGCCTGCTGCTCACTCCCACAGCACCAGGGTCTCTGCTCGGAGTGCTGTCACGCAGCCATCCTTGTTGGCTCTCGCTCTCCCAGTATTGTCCGTGGGTCCAGGGGGTGAGAAGAAGGCATACGGTGAGCCCCCAGCCACTCCTAGAAAGCCGCTGCCTCCTCTCAGGGCCTGCCTCGGAGCGGAGCCCGTAGCTTAGGTGGCCATCTCTACTCATAGCCAGACAACGCCCCCCTAAAGACAGTTTCTTAAAGGAACAAAATAGCTTGCAAATACCAATTCTGGAGAAAATACTTCAGCCTCCAAAAATGGATTTTACTCCAAATGATCACACCTCAAAATCTATATGCCAGCAAATTACAGACTTTGTTGAATGTCTTATCACACACTGAATTTTGTGTGTAACTCCCCGTCAAACACTGTTCACTAGTAGTACACCACATAGTAAATGCCACGCTGCTGCTCGTTGGGCAATCTTCCAGCACAGCATGATTAGTCAAGGTTTAACGATGCCCATATAAAGCACACGTTACTTTGTTTGCACAACGGCCAGGCACACAGTGCTTACATGGCACCCTCTTATCTCAACCCCATTCCTCAGCACCATTCTAACACTAGCTGCTGGGGAAAGCCATGTTTCCTAACCCCTGACTGCTGGTAGGGAGCTGGCGTTATTAAAAGGGGTCAATGTAGGTCAAAGTCAGGGTAACAGAGCGCTTTATAAAATAAAATAACATAACATAACATAACAAAGTTGAAAACTAACCAGAGCTTGACTGCATAAAACGTCAGATCTAAAACCATCCTTAGTAATTCTTCACCATTTTACATTAGTAGTACTGACCAAACAATAACACTGAAAAAACAGGCTGTGCCCTGGACATTATGTGACCTGAAATGGAAAATACTATTTTTTAATTAAAAATTGCAAACAGAAACCACAGATCGATATTTGCACATATTAGCATAAAAAATATTTAAATGCGAAACTTGATCTGCCAAAGCAGCAAAGCTTACGAAATTCAGAATTGTGTACAATTTAAAATTAAATTACATGTTGGAGAAACAACACGGTGAGAAGAGTTAAGAGAGAACACATCAAGTGGCTACAAGAAAAAGCTCAGGCGGATATTCTCAAGAACGTGTGATAACCAGTGCAAAATTAACTTAACGCAACTTTCAACATCGCAGTCTATCTCGGGAAAATTACGCTGTGTTAACTAAGTATTCACAACACGGCAGTACAATGCCATAGGCTCCAGATAACGTGTCAAATGAAGGCATTAAAATCAAAGTGATGTCGCAAAAATGCGAAACACAAACGTAAAAAAAGTTGCCATGAGGTGAATCGCGATACAAAAATCAGTGAAAACCTGCGACAGGCCTGCAATTCACACAAGTCAGGCAGGAAAAATCACCATAAAAGTAGAAAAAAAAAAAAAATGCCAAACAACAGCAAAGCACAATGGTGGTTGCTGGAGCAAGTACGGAGGACAACCAGAACCCCACAAGCCCCCCAAAGGACCAGCCTGGAACCTCGGAGTCAGGAAGGCCAAAGAGAAGAAGAGTAGGAAGAAGCAGTTCAGTCTGCAGGAAAACAAGATCCTGATAACGGAGGTGTGGTAGAACACCATCAACAACTGTTCATCACCGCCACTGTGTCATTGGCAACCAAAAATGGACTATGGCAGTCCATCGTGGACAAGGTGAATGCAGTCGGAGTGCTGAAGAGGACAATGGAAGAGGTCAAGAGGTGCTGGAATGATGTCAAGCGCAAAACTAAGCTGAAACTCGCCAACAACCGGAAGGCAGCAATGCAGACTGGCGGTGGGAGTCCTGCGCTACAAGAGGAGCTGGACGATATGGAGAAAATGGTGTCCACAGTCATCAGTGGGGAGATGGTGGCAGGAGTTGGGGGACCGGCGAACTGCTCAACATGACTGGACACAACAGCACCAGGGTGAGTAACGACCAGGGACTGGGGGGACGGGGTAAGATGGGCACAATGGCACACATGTACAATTGAGCTGAGCATATCTGAGGACAAACCATGCCCCAGCTTCCAACTCCCACCAAGAGACCAATGTATCCAAGTATGCAACATCTCAGCACTGCATAAGCACAGAAGCTAAAGGCACATCACATGAAATAGAGAAGGGGGCAGAAAAATCAGAGCTGCAGGGGTGACTCCCCTGAAATGCAGCACACACACATAACATGCAGAGCTCATCAACACTGTCAACAATGTGGTACAAACCGCAACATGTCCACAAGAGAACACAGGACACAACTGGTGCCGACTGGCTGTAGATACTGGCCAATCACATTTGGCATTGCAGGGAAATGTGAGTTGACAATGTACAAGTACAAACACACATCCGTCATGTTGTTGAAATGTCCACTGGCCCCCATCAAATAGGCAGCTCCTCCCAAACAGCCACAATGTACACAGTCATGCAGTCTGTATGAAAACATGTACAATGCGACAACATACATGTGAACACAATGTTAAACTGCATCTCCCCTTCATATTGCAGAGGGAGAATCAACACCTCCTGCAGAGCAGCCCGAACCTCTCTTTTCTAAGGACGAATAGGCCCACCACAGCTTCAACTCCGACACCCTCCAACAGCTCGTGGACAGCCTCCGCACCCCACCTCCAGGAGCAGGGCAGCCCAGCTGCTGCAAGGGGACCCAACCCCCTGCACAGACCACACAGCAGGCAGCACCCACTACCACGGCTGCCTCCCAGGACCCCCACGAAGAAAAAATGGCCTTCCAACGCCGTGTGTTGGGGTGCCAGGAGAATCTGGCAGAACAGGTGTGGATGGGCTTTGACCGCATGGCAGCCCAACTATATTCCATACGTGGGTGTCTATGTCCCATTAGGGACGACTCACGGTCCCTAACAGACACCCACAGTCCACTCCATGCTCTCCAATGGACCATGGCTGACATCGCTGGAGCCCTAACTCAGAAAATAGACAACTGTCCAGTCAGAGTGGCTCTAGCAATGTCACATGAGAGTTGGGAAACATGCAGAGGTTAATGGAGACCATGGAGTGGGCGCAGGCAGAAAGAGTGGCTGCCACGGCTGCACGCCGGGCGAGTGGTAGCTGGGTTCCTCAATGACCTCTAGACCATCCTCATGGAATTGCTGCCACAAGGCTTGGCACTGATGCATGCTGCTGTTTCCACTACATCCACATCTCCACCCCCTGAAGCACTGTGT